>NW_010562406.1:0-8531 GCF_000687285.1 Phaethon lepturus | reverse complement strand
GAGCGAGCGTGTGGGCAGCCGGCCTTCCCCGGCCTCCCCCGGCTCCCCGGCCTCCGAAAACGTGCGCTTACATGGCGCGCTCCGGTGAGCCAGCGCGCTCCAGGGCCGGGTTGTGAAACGCCTGTGTCACCTTCAAGCAACCAGGCTCTCACGTGCAGTTCTCCTCATCTCGCTTCATACAAAACAATTATGCTTTTACTAATTGCCCTAGTAGAGCGTTAACACCTGACAAAGCCCCAGAAAACGTCTGTGCCATTACTTGACGCAAAAAGGAACTGCAGACCCCAGCACAGGCCCGCCCAAGCGGGGGGGCACATTTGGGCATCAGCCTGACAACACACACAGGGCTTGCCAGAGGAATCGGATGTCTGACATGAAGTCGGGCAGGCTCAAAAAACATATCCAGAGCAGAAAAATACTCCTCACCCCAATAGCCAAAAGAGAAAAAGAAAATCGTCTGGGAAACGCAACCAAAACAATAGAAGACAGGCTTCCTGCAATAACTGCAGCAGAGCACAAGTCTCAAGAGGAATACAACCAAAGCAGACAAAGCCTCCACACTGACTGGGAGTCAGTAAAGAGGTGAGGAGGATGAATAGAAACATTTGAAGTTTACAGTGTAGTTCCTAGCAAGGAACAAGGTATCCCTGTCCCGTACATGCACGCTCCTGCATCCCGGTGAGCTGTAACACAGTACAAAACATTCATCCCCCCTCCTGAAGAGTACCCAAACACAAAATCTTTTATGGTAAAATCCAAGCTGTAAAGTTAAACACACAGTCACATCTACCCAGATGGAAAGAGGAGTGATAAACAGTGCTACTGTTACGGACACGGACTTTTCTCTACCGAAAGTCTCTTACAGCTGCGAAACAACATTTCTAAGGACCTCACCGATACTGAACACATCTCTCGTACAAGACTCTGTTGGTGGCATCTCATCACATCTGCACGCTAGAAAGGGCAGATATCCACCATCTTGCATGCTTATCATCACATTACAGAAATCACATACCTGTCAAACTGTGAAATGCCACAAGCAGCATGCACGCACTGTGCTGTCTGAGGTAACTCCAAAGTATGTGATCCCATCCACCTCCTGTGTGCTAAAATGAGAGTTTGTGTGCCACAGGTATGGCCATGTCATGCCAACATAAGCGAGCCATCAAACCCCCCCAGTCTTTTTTATGTTTTCCAGCTAGGAAAGACAGACAAACCTTAAACTGAGAATCCAACAGTAGCTGAAAGGCTGCCTATTACGCTCTCTTGCATCTTACCAGTCACACCCTTGTCCACCCCATACAAACTTGACTTGTCAGCTCACATGCTGCCTGCCCATATTTTTAAGTTCTGTTTCGGCTCCCTATGGCAGCTCTTACTCCTTCCCAACTTCTTTCCTTGCAGATGTGTAAATGTAATGCCAAGGAGCACTCGTACCAGTCTCCCTGGAATTTCTGATCATGTCCCACGCCAAGGAAATGTCATTTCTACAGACACTTTTTGAAAGCAGCAAAGGCTTCAGTGGAAAGCAAACATACATATTTTCCACTGGAAGTCTGTACTAAAAAGCCTTTCTAATTTGTTATGCATCTGTCACTAGAAGATCTCTGTCCTTCAGTTCAGAGGGGGTCTCATTTGGTTTTTGTTTTTCTTACTTAAGAGAACCTCTCTACAGACAATGAATGAAAAGTGAGGTCAAATGGCTATAGAAGAGCACGATTTCTGAAAAATGACAGTTTTATAGAGAAAAAAGAAGAGGCTGACAAGTTTATCAGAGATCAGGATCACATGGGAGTGCTTCCTTTATGAGAAGAAGAAAGGCTTTCTTTGAAAAGAAAGCCTATCCTAATTAACTAGGAAAAAAAAGCAAGAACATCAGCAGCTGGTGTCCATTGTCCATTTGTAAAAGATCTAACTCATCCGTGGGGTAAAACAAGGAAAACTCAGAATAAAACGAGGGTGGCTCCCTATAGTTTGGTAAAGGATGCACTATACTTTGTAGCACAGCATAGACACTGAAAAAGGAAGAAGCCCTTCAGAGGATGGCCACCCAACATGCTGCCCCTTGAAACTCCTTCTCTGCACATTCCTTCACTTGGCTTGAGACAGTCCTATAAACAGGAGGCATGGAAGGATATGGTCTCACAACACTTCCCAGTTGTTTGTAGTACTGCTCCCTGAGCCCAATGGCCAATATTTGCTCTGTGCTCAAAAAGGTGGGATTTTATCCTTGACCCAAGCTCACCACTTCCAAGAGTGGCAATTACTATAAACCAGGAAATTATTCAATGATTTCCCAGTTTTTCTCTGGCAAACACAATTCCCATTTTCACTCAAAATGCCCTCCTGTTCATTTTATATCTCTCAGACCCTGATCCCTACAGGCACTGCTTAAATGCTCCCTGAATAATCAAAAGAATTACCTGCTTCTAAGAAAACTTAAACCAGAAGTTGCTGTAAGTGCTTATAAGAGGGAAGCGCAATCCGTCATACCACTGCTGCTCTCTGCTAGTGCAGTAGCCAGGTGGAAAGCAGATGCTGCTGCAACGCTGCGCAGGCACACGCGTGGATCTCGTGGCATTCCTCTGTGACAGAAGTTACAGCAACGTCCCCCAGCAAGCCGTGTGTCTGCTCTGAGCCTGCACGAAGAACTACTCAGCATGCAAAACAGCTTCTGCCAACTTCTTCCTGCTGGTCACTGTGGAACTCTGGTTTTGCATGCCTGGTTTCAGGTGCTTCTTTACTAACCCGTCTTTGTTGAAATCTGGAGACTTCTACAGAGGTATGATTCCAAGTGTGCCTACTATCTTAGCATTAACTGGGAGCCATCCATACCTAAGAGCAGCAATTTTATGTACATATCTATTTTATTTACTGGCTTTGTTTACACCATATCCTTTCATGATTGAGCTACTACTGTCTGCCCTTTTACGCCTGGAGCTGTGCTACAGCCTGTGTAGCATAGCCTATTACTGCATCAACAACTGCACAAGTCCTACAACTGGACAGTAAATTCTTAAGAGGAGCTTGCAGAGAAATTGAAGCCTCTGCTCTGTAAGCTGGGCATGGTCAGGCAGCTAAATACTTGCCTCCTTAAGAAAGAAACAGAGGCTAAAGGTTTTCAGGTATCTGCAGAACTGAAAAAAGGCAGATTAATTTTTGTCTTAATGTAACTGAAAATATACAGTTCACATATAGGATGTCTTTGTCTTTATTTTAAAGAGATCTGTGGAAGACAATTGTTTATCTAAACTTATGGAAGATGGAAATTGCTTATTCTTTTACTATGCTGTCCCTGGGGTACGGTTGACTGTTAACCCTGCCTCTCTTGCAGTGGTCATACTTGCCGGAATCATTAACTGTGTTTTAATAGCGTAGTGCAAAGGAACTCAAGGTGTTCCACTGAGTTGATTAAAAAGAATTTTAAAATTCTAGTCAGTATTTTGGGACTAGAAATATTCCTTGAAATCCTTCCTTCAAGACTACATAACAGGCAGTAGGGCAAGGATTTGAAGCAGGGCAATTAAAGTAAACAGAGAAAACAGAGATTTGGTGCTGAACATATTCTATTGATAAAATCAACTCACATTAGCTTATACCTTAGCTAGCTACGCTAACGTTTGCTCTTTAAGAATAAACAGAAAGATGTTGCTGGTTCTTTAAACAAGAGTTTAATTTGCTCCCTTTGGAGCACTGTGCATCAAGGCAGAGGCTTCTGATAAGTCATGGTTAGTATAATTATTCAGTCTTTTTCCCTGAAGGGCCTCTGCAATGCAGTGGTCCTTTTACTTTTTTTTTTCTTCCCTCCCTGTTAGCAATGCCCTAGTTTGTTCACTGCTGCAGTCCCCCTCCCTTCCACTATCACTACATCGTAACAATCTCTAATTGAGAGCTTGCCCGCTAACCAGGAGCTCCCATACAAACTGCAGGAAGACCAGAGACAGCACTCAGAGTCACCTTCTGCAGCTCCTCCAAATTCACCAGCACCAAGGGAATTGTCAAACAAGGGTTTTAAAACCTATCCACTTTGCATGCCACACTGGAGAGACTGCCAACAGCTGAATATCAATCTTCATCACATCAGTATCGGCGGTACTTCACATGCAATGTGCAGCCTCAGTAGCAGATGAAAAGCACCTGCAGACTCTTGTAATACTCAGAAGTCAAGGAAACTCAATTTTGATGCTGAACATAAGACTATGTGCACTTCCTCTTTAAGAGCTATTTCCATTTCTGTTTGCAAGTATGCCTCTACAGCCAAGTCACAAACCTCTCTTTACTCCTGCAATAACCACAGTGATCAGTCTCCATTACACTTAGTGTCTACAAACGTTGGAAGCAGTGCTACCCTGACTTCCTTGAAACGTCCCCCTCGTATGTGGCATGAGAAATAGAGCAGCTACAGGTCAGACAGCGGAGACAAACTAAATGTTTGTGTTCTGTGACATCAGAGGGAGGGGGAGAGCCAGGGAAGGATGTGTCAGTCTGCTGTTAATATTAACAGATAACCTTGAACAGCTGAAGATGTAAGTACTGTGCCATTGAAATTATGGCTGATGCTACTTTGAAGGAAATTCTATTTTCTTATTGTTCCCCCTGCTATTGTCTCCAAAAGCATAAGCTCACACTCTGTACACGTACACACACCGCTCTGCCCGAATCCAGCTAGAAATGGCTTCTGCTCATCCGTCCCTGGTGCTCATGTTTTACAGATGAACTGCGGATGCTCTAATCATCAGTGCCAGGGTGCTCAGATTTGACCCATGTCACTAGTCCCTAGGCTCACAGCTGCTAACGGTATGGAGAAAATTTCTAATGAATGCTTTGATGAAGAAAGCTTTTCCTGGCAGGACTACCCAGAACAGAACAAGGCAGCCCACCAAAAACCTTTCACCAAATACCACCTGCCTATACCAACATGTAGCCAGCCTGAATTAAGCTTGAAACTGTTCAATATTTCCAGCTAAAGTAAAAAAGTTCTAAGTATTTTCCATGTCCAAAGATATGAAATAGCAGCAACAACATAGTAACACATGCTTCAAATCTTTGTAATGATAGCAGTATTTTAAAGGCATTAAACTGGTATCAAAAGTAATATCCTTGGCAGATTTCCCAGATTGTGTGTTGTATTACAGTTACCATGTTTGCAGCTGACAGACAAAGCGTCTGGTTAGGATGAGGTTAATACACTGATGCAGTTTGTTCCTCAGTCAATTAAGTCACTGTTTCTCTTGCCTTCAGTATGGCCCTGTGCAAACAACTACTCCTGTGACTTTTGTGTAATGCTTTGTAACATTAATTTTAGTTTCTCAGCTATGAAATCTCTGAAGACTAAAGATCTGACCTTACCATATTTGTCTCCTGTATTTAGCAGCAAAAATAGACACTTAGCAAACGGGTCACCAGCCAGGAGTGTTGGGACTTTGCTAAGATTGCACAAAATGCAGTGCCCCAGCAGCTGGCTCTCTCTGAGGAAGAAAGGTGAAAGCAGTATTACTGGTCCTTTACCAGCATGTCATACAAACTGGCTCTTTCCCTGCACCTTCTTGGTCCGAGTTGGAAGCTGTGTCTCTCTAGTGATCACGCTCAGGAAGGGAAATGAACATTTCAAGCGCCTAAGTTCCTCTGCTTCCTTCCCACCTCATCCTTTATGAAAATGCATTTTGGGGGCATAGGGTTACCAGGTAAACATGAACCTAAAACTTGCATGCACAGAGTTGCCATACAAATCCAGAGCCTGTGTTCCCATCCTTCAGTGTGACATATTTAGGTACCAGAGATCTGTTCTGATCAATCATGGATTCTTCTGCCAACTGCTTGACTAAGAGCTAACACTATTGGGGTGTACATCTATTCCCTGCAAGGCACAAGGGATGATCTTATGAGTCTAAAAAGGCTGAGAGTAGCTGTTATGTCCCAGAGCACGCCTGGCTTGCCATTAGCACAGACTGCTCTGGCACTGAGACTCTCAAGTGTTTGACAGAATCTTTACCTGCCCCATTTGGTAACTCCTAGGTAACATGGTGGGATGCAGACATCATAGCAGTTGCTGACTGTAAAGTCCCCTCATTTCTCAAATTGTCTCACCATCTACTCACTTTCCTCTTATGTAAATACACATTTTTCTAGACAAGCTCAAGTTTCAGAGTTCTCAAGGAAGACAACTGCAGGGTAGATGCTCCTCTCCTGCTAAGGACTGGGGAAACAGTTTCCTTGTTTTGGGGAAACAATCAGCTTTCTATTCAGACAAAGAAAACACTCCTTTGTCTCCTTCCCATCAAATGCAGCTACTTTTTTTTCACATTAAAAGAACTAGTAAGAAATTTCAGCAAGAGGTCTTTGATTAATTGTGCAACAGACCTTCCCCACAGCACAAACTCGCCCCTCTACATCCCTCCCCCATGCCAGGAGCTGCTCCTTTCATTCACAGTCCTACCATTCGATGAGCTTTGTTAAAGAGTATCACATGCTTCTTACCATCCAAGGACAGCCAGTCATGCTGGGAGGAAGGCAGGGTTGGCAGAGCTCTGGCTTTATATTCAAACACCACAGAATTGGAGATGATCTGATTGTTGAAGGCAACTTGCAAAGTCACAAGCCCAGTGTCATGAGCTGAAAGGAAAGAGCATGTGGTAAGACAGAGACACCCCTGCAGAAATGCACAGCTAAGTACTATCCTATGGATCTCCCCATGTGCTAAGCAGCAGGCTGAGAGCAGATGCAATGAGAGGAGAGGGGGCGTTCGACAATATTTTTGTGACTGGATGACTGAAGAGTCCAAAATGCCAATCTGTATTTTCAAACATGAAGGGTGTAAGCTTAAGGGTTGTTTTGGCAGGAGGTAAAAAAATCACACATATTCCTAAAGATTAACCAGCCTCACTGCATTTCCAGCAGGAAGCTGGGGCCTAACAATGAAGTGAAGTTATTCTGCATACACTTAAAGTCATATATTGAGGGCCAGCACCACTGAAAAATCTCTGCAGGGACGTGGGAGGTATTCTCATCCGGTACCAAGGTCAAAGGGCAGAATCTAGTGTCAGATTATCAGAGTCAGCAGAGGAGTGAGTGCACCCCCTGAATAACAGCTGCTCTTTAATCTGCTATTTCAAAACTAAAGAAATGCTTAGAGTTATTTTAAATTATTTCAAATAATTATTTTAAAGCTAATTCGGAGCTTCTAAACAGTATTTGTGATGTATCAAGATCCTAAATTGCTGTTCTCACACTAAACAGGTCAAAGAAAAAGCTTCTCAATGTTTATGCACTACCTTTCACATTGAGTCCATGAGTTTAATCAAGACATGTACACCACACTATTAGGCTAAGAACTTTCTCTGAAACCAGCAGCTCTAGGAGAGAGGTGTCCTTACCTGGGCAGTAGCAGCGCAGTACCCCTGGCTGAATTAAAGATGCAGGCACTGAGATCTGATCAAACAGACAGCTGTAATTATTGCTGGCTTCCTGCCATGGACCAGTAATTAGGACTTTTACTCCTCCCTGTAAAGAAAGGAGGGTGGGGAAAAAAAAGCATTACAGAAGAACCCATCCCCAGAGAGGACCATGCACCGAAATGGCTGAATGGCAAACAGCATCACGAGGGCTAACAGAAGTGCCAAGCTCGCACAGATCCCTGGCACCAGTGAACACCGATGCCCCAGTCTCCCACCGCTATGGGAGAAATGCAAATCGTATTCCATAGCAGAGCATCTTTGTTTCTCTTCACTTGCTCTATTGCCCACTCACGTCCTGTGCTTTGCCAGTGTGACCCTTGCTGCAGACTGCCCACCTTTCCTTTGGTCCCTTGCCAGCTCCAAGATCAGTGATGGTGAACCTTCTCAATGCTGCAAGCCAGACATCCCTCCCACTAGGCAGCTCCTGGTAACTTCTAGGTGCTCCATCCCCACCTCATGCCCACCATCGCCTCCTCGCTGCTGCCTGCACAGGCTCCAGGCTTGTCTCCTCACCATGGAAAAGCGCCACAGGTCTATCACAGCAAGCGTGCCGCACACTCGCCATCACCACCCTGACCCTGCCGATACGGATAGGACAGAAAAGGCGACACATCACAGTCACAGTTGGAAGCATGAGAGGAGCTGGACCGTGGATCCGACAGACCGTGATGTAGGAGGGCCTAGGCTAAAAAAAGCAATTGCACAACTTGTGCTTTTTTGGTACTGGGAACTTGAGTTAAATAAGGAAGCATGATGGCAGAGGGTGACCCAGAACAGGGCTGTGTTTGCAGAGAGGTCCTTTGACCACAGCTCTGGCACCCTGGGCCAAGCGTGTCCCAGACCTTGCCCCTTCCTTCCCCTCTCAAGGCTCGGTCAGGCTCACGTGCTGAAGACGAGGACCAGTCCAGGGAGGTCTTCAGCGTCTGCCTCTCCTGCTGGCACAGAAACGCACTGGCCTCATCCACGCTCAGACCTGCGGGAGCAGGACCAGGTCCCCGTGCTTTCTCCCGGGACAGCGGAGGCCCAGCCGGGAACGGGGGCACCCGGGGCCACCCCAGAGGCGCCGGCCCTCCGCAG
>NW_010562405.1:0-576 GCF_000687285.1 Phaethon lepturus | reverse complement strand
CTTTTCCAACCTTAATGATTCTGTGATCTTATGGGTGTAATTGATGCACCACCTCTTCTGTGCGTTTTTTGTTTTTTTTTTTTTTAAATACGGAAACTAATATTTTGGCATTTTACGTAATGTTGATATACTGATTGACAGAAGCTATGCAAGCAGAGTATGGTGTAAGTTAAAGATGCAGTTACAAAGAAGGCAATTTGTACCACACTAACTTCATGGTGGGTCAAGCTTGGCTAGCTGCTGAATGCCCAACCAGCTGCTCACTCACATCCCCTCCTCAAAAGGGCAGGGGGAGAAAATTAGATTAATAATGTTCATAGGTCAAGATAAAGACAGGGAGGTCACTGATCAATTACCATAATAGGCAAAACAGATTCGACATAAGGAAAATAAATTTAATTTGTTGCCAATTAAAATAGAGTTGGATGGTGAGGGGGAAAAAAAAAAAACAACAAAGAATTAAACACCTCCTCGCCACATCCTCCTACTCCCCAGGCTCACCTTCGGTCCAGACTCCTCTACCTCCTGGGCAGCACAGGGCGATGGAGAACGGGGGGCTGCGGTCACCCCGTAGCA
>NW_010562404.1:0-14775 GCF_000687285.1 Phaethon lepturus | reverse complement strand
TTTAAATATAATATATTCTATATATACCTATATGTGTGTATATGCGTATGTATGTATCTCCATACACTCACTTATTATAAGGCAAGCAACTAACTCCCACGAAGGTAAAGAACATTGTCTTAAAGCCCATGCTGTCCCACTTTGATCAGCTCAGTTTATTGCTGGGAAGAACACACAAATTTAAAACTTAAACTTTTTTCCTATATTCAGAATCTAAATGTAAATAAAAATGCCTTTTCCTAAGGTGCGCTATGTATTACCTACATCTTTATAGCTTGGAGAGGAGAAAAAAAAAAGTCTTAAGATACTTTGGGGCACACTAGTTCACTTTCCTCCTAAGTTCTTCCCCCTGTTCCTTACTACAGCTCATTGCAAGATAAATCTCCCGGTGTAGCCTCTCGGGGCTTCTCTCCACTACGCGGAAGACGACTTGAATGTTCCCCTGTTGGAACACGTTTAGGAAGCCTCAAGTTTGCTGATATGAAGTTGACCATAGCTCTGCAGGCAATGTAAATCAGGGTAATTAACGTTCATTGTTGGGCCACTTAATCAAGACTGAATGCAGAGACCCAGACATTCAAATTCAGAAGTGGTTAATAAGTATGTTAAATGGCATGTTGGTAAGTACTTATGACTCCTTCAGACTAGACTAACCGAATCCAAAACCAGGAGACACATTCTTTAAACAGTTTTTCTTATACCATTATAGCTATGGTAATTAAGGGACGTATTTTTTCCTACTTTATAAGAAAATAAAGGCTAAATTTTTCCATGGTCCATCCATCCATCCATCCATCTTCCAAATGACATCTGAACCTGCTGCCCACTTCAGTCAAAACTGGTAGTACAGTAGCAGTTTCAGAGACATGAGTTCTTGGAAGCTGTGAGACAATCAGCGTCTGGATAGGGGAGAAAGATCCACATTAACGTCTTCACTGAAAGAAAGAGCCATGATTCAAACCTTACCCACATGGCAGCCAGCAAGCACGTATGCACTGCTGGCCCAACAGCCAAATCGCTGCTCCAGATCTGCACACGCAGGCGCGCCAGCAGCAGCCACCCAGAGGGGCTGTGGGTATTGAAGCGAGCAAGGGAAACTCCGAGGAGTGGGAGAATGATGCAGCACAAACCTTTAGAAAGAGGCTTCCTTAGCCCCCCACCCAGGGAACAACTCGCTTCTAGTACAGCTGCAGTTAATCCAGCTGCAATATAGCTTAAGTACCTTCCGTGTGGGAATTGTTAATATAAATACCACTATCCTCCCTAGAGCAATGGCCCTACTTCATATGTATTCTCAGGCCAATATAATTAAGGGGCACACCTGTTTGTGAATAAGCTTTATGTTGAATTTAGAAACTCTCCTGAATTTGCTTCCAGTTTCTTTATCACTGTGCTAAAATCTTTGATGCCAATTCTTTTGAACATCTTAAAAGGATCTAGGCACTTAATTCCTTTGGACACTCAGACCTAAATATTTAAAAGCCAAAATACTAAGTAAAACAGTAATAAAGAGCTGCAGCAAAGGTATTAACAGAGTTTCATATTTTCCTCCCATCACTAAACAAACACAATGTGCATGTAACAGCACCACAGAACTATTAATCAATAACTAGTTGTTAAGTGTGAGCAGCCGTTCGTATTGTTTTGAAACTTTCTGGTAGCAGCAAGCCCTCTTGCTGTAGTGACTTTGCATAGTCATCTGATTGCCCCACGCCCACGGTTCGCTCCAGCCTGGGATTAGTGTGAAGAGACTACGTTCTTTTGCATTATGATGTTTTAGGAATAATATTTAGACATTGACGATGAGACTGAAGAGGGGAGGAGGGGTCCTGAGGTGGCAAGATTTTCACACCTCCATTACAGTATGGGGAGGTGAAGGAGACGGAAACAACATGGGGGGTGTAACAAGCAAAAAAATTGTAGTTCCTCTTCCTCTTGTAAACAGTCTCTTGTATTCAGGCTGACAATGCTGCCAATTCTAAGATTTTATAAACGCTATAGAAACACCACCTTCGTAACGGTGTTCCAGCTAACGGACTGCTGATTCCCAGGGGTTCTAGGCTGTTACATTTAAAAATGCATTTTACCAAAGATGCATCTGATCAAAGATGCATCTGACCGAAGATGCAGGAAACAACTTAATTTCAAACCTCCCAAGCAAGGGCAGGAATAACATAGGAACTGTAACTTTTTGAAAGAACCACCAACTGGCTCCCCAGCCAGGAGGAATGAGAGGCATGTGGGCTAGGCAGGTAAACAAACAAAACTCTGGATGTTTGTTAAAATGCCCAAGCGTTTCATCTGCGGAAGAGTAAACATTATCAGCCCTATTTCTCACAGAATGAAGTGTCCTCGTGTAATATCTTGTATTAGATGGCAGGTGCAGTCTGGAGAACGAGATACAGCTTTGCCCAAGAATAAAACCAAGTATTTTAAAGAATGTGTGTTAAGTGAATAGCATTCCCCCTGCTCTGCAATATTTGTTCATTTTCAAACACTTACTTGCTTCTGAATAAACAGAAGATCAGAGGTAAGTGTAACTTGTCATTGCAGTGCTGTCTTCGCCGAATTTCATGACCCAATGATACATCACGGATAGTAACAGGAATCCTGTGAGATCGTTTCCTTCCAGACAAGGTACACAAACCTTTTTTTAGCACTAAGCTGTAATGGAGCCTCTGGAGATGTCTAATTATTATCCCTTTTTAGAGGGGGGATGTAGGGCCAGCAGTGGTTTAGGGTCTCGGCGTCGGTGCTGTGAGCCGGCAGCCCCTGCCTCCAGCACATCAGGGCTGCCATTTGCCTACGGGAAATTCCCTTCATCATTAGGAACTAGGCTAATGGGTTTTGATTATGAGCTATAATTTTTTTCAGTGAATACCAAACCATACCTGAATGTGATGGTGAAATATTTAATCGGATGGCAATACCAAATGCAACTTACGTGGTAATGAATGAGGACAACCTCCCCCGTATCCTTATCGTCTCAGATAACCGTGATTGAATTGCATGTGGTATTGCTTCGTCATCCATTTGTCGATACATTGTGCCATCACGTTATCCAAAAAAGCAGCTCATGAAAGGCACATGGAACATGTTGCCTGCCCTAGCAAAGGACTGAGCTTGGTTCCAGAAGGTCTCTTCCCGGGTCTGTGTTCCTGGTGGTTGCACAGACAACCTGCTAGCTGGGCTCCAGCGGTCTGCAATCGCCTGTGCGGGGACGGCTTGAAACAGCAGCTCACAGGGAGGATTATGAATTTCCGTGTTCATGGCAGAGAAGCACCAAGATCAAAACTGAATTATTTTCAGGTGTCAAAATCCCACTTAGCAGGGGTCTTTTACTTAGTAAAATTAGCTCTCATTTTCTGCTTTTGTGACTGTGATTAGTAAGATTAAAAAAAAAAAAACTTTTCTTTTTTACATTATAGACCTAGTTCCATTTATTTTGCTACAACTGTTTTTCCAATTACTTTTATCAGTTATATATATTCCAGTCCTAAATTTGGCTAGTTTCCACGTGGGTAAATTTGGTTCATGCCATACCTATGGAAGGACTAGTAGCCAGTTGTTAATGGAGATTGAGAGCATTAGCAGGTTTTGGAGGTGCTATTTGGTCTTTGTAGCTCAGCTTTTAATTAAAAAATAACAAAAATTAACAACTGAAAAATCCCCCCCTTCAACTGTTATGGTTGGACGGCAATAGGAAAAAAACAAATGAAAACGTTAGCACTTAAAACCATTAGTAGATCGAAATCAACACAAAATTATCCCAATGACAGCCTGAAAGAAAAAAAGGACAAAAATCTGTGAATGGCACTTTTTTTTGTTGGAGTGTTAGCTTAGTTTCAGAATGATGATCAAATATTTAAAATGATCAAGCTTAGTACTCTACTTTTTATGCCATGAATGAGGGGGGGTGGAATGGAGGTAATATAATAGAATGATCACTTTTGAACATCTGAACAATTTACTGTGAATGGTATCCTATTTTCATAATTTATGGATCTTGTACTGAGAGTCAAGTATGGAAGAAAGTCATCCCTTCCTTCTCCTCATTCCAACTTCCCTACAGATCAATTCTTGACCAAGACTCAAAGCTGGTATTATGTTCCGTCTGCCATAAGTAATATTATTTCAAGAAACTCTGATTTAAATGCATGTCTCCAGTTGTGATGAAATTTCCAATACTATTCTTTTAAATGAACGATTAAAGGGATTTTGTCTGGCTTGTCATAGAGATCCTGAAGTGCCACAGCAGAATGAGTTCACCAAAATTAAGACTACACTTTTGATATTATTCAGTATCTCTACTTAGACTAGACAACTAAAAAATTATGTTTGAATTTCTTTACACATGGAGATTCACCACCAAAAGTTCAAACTACAGGTATAATGCTGTAAATCCCAGAGCGTTTATTCAGTCTGGATGCTGTATAGCCATGTAGCTATATGCCTGTATTTAAGAGAACGCACGTGCCTTTCTAAACAAGTCTTAAGCCAGATCAGAAAGCTCAGGCCAAACTGGGGTAGATTGACACTTTCTGCAAGGTTTTCCTGCTTTCAAACACCACTTTCAGCAAAAGCCAGTACTGCTACTCAATTTTCTCTTCAAACAAAGGAAATGATTGTTGAGTGTTAGTTCATACATTGTCTCCCAGAACGGTTGAAACAGACTTTAGGCTTCATCAAGGCAGCTTAAGTACAGCCCTTCAAGCTGGGGGAGCCTGGAATGGGTGGGTAAATACATCGAAACTGAGCAACTGGCAGTTGGGACAGAACTAATTAAATTTAATAGCGGCCCCCAAGTATGATTAAGCACAATAGGACGTCTTTGCTGTTTTGTTGGCCAAGGTCACTTCAGCCAGCCAATTCTGGTATAAATTAAAAAACCCTCAAACAACCAAAACAAAAAACCACAACCCTGAAGTATTCCCGCCTATGAAGCTCAGCTGTTTCGTTGTAACCCCATGCACACTGGCTGCTCAAACTGTTTTAGGACCTGATGGTTTTAACATTGGTTGGTAAACCAGAGTGATGAGTTTTCTGAAGTCACACTGATGCAGCGCGACTGGCTAGCAGGGCTATCGCCGTCTGTAAAGTTCTCCTTACAGCTTTTTTACAACCTGTCGGCTTTTGTACCTACAAGACCCTTACCGCGGTCTGATTATTCCCTGCAGCAGTGCAGAGGATGCGCCATGCCCACGTGCTCCGACGTGCGTCAGGTCGTCTACCTGCTGTCCCCACCGCGCGCTGTCCACACCCGAGAGCGCGGAGTCCCTTCGGGCGAGGCTTTTTCGTGGAGGTGCGCAGGTGAGGGTGGGTTTGTGCAAGGCCTGGGGGGCTGCCTGGTTGCTCCAGATGTGCCGTGGTCACACGATAAGCAGGCGAGATGCCAAGCAGCTGCTGGCCCACGTGCTCCAAGCTCGTGCAAGCGGCACTGCGTTAGTGCTCCTGAGCCCGCTGCTGGGGCCGCTGGAGTAAAGCGTTCGGGAGGAAGAACGCAACCAGGAAAGCTAAAATAATCGTTGTGTTTGGCTGAGCCCAAAAGTGCTTTTTAAGGCCCTTTACAGTTAGAAGCTTGGCAGAGAGCTAGCTGCAAGGAGACCTGCTGCAGGGTTTGGACATGAAACGGAGGTCAGCCCGTTCCCCTTGCAAAGCTCCCACTTTTCACCTAGTTCTGGCTGTAACTTGGTTATCCCTGATTACAAGTGTTCAACAGCTTGAATTTTAATGTAGTTATGTTAGCTAAGGTGCAGCCTGCTCAACAGACTTTAACTAGATTAAGAGGCAGATCAGCTATAATTGGAGTCCCTGATTGAATTAGATCGGGATTACAAATATAATTGGATACTACCCTGTTTGAGACACTTCAAAAGAGATACATCTTCAGAGCATGAAAGCTGAAAAATCAACAGACCTTTGGAAATCCTTGATGCTGTTTCCCGTGTGGACGTAGCTAGTCCTGTGTCGCTCCAGTGCCTTCTGCAGAAAGATATTTTTTAAAAGGAAATTGCACTGGGGAAAACTATAAACCAGACTTTTGACATACATTCACAAGTCAAAGGCAACATAACCTTGCAGCTTCATAATCTTGCCCGTGCTAGCAGATACAGCCAGATTAGGCTAAAACTGTGCCTGAAAGGAGCTTTAAAAGCTAGTAACATGTCCTAAGTATGGAGTAATAGGCCTCAGGTTTTATTGTAGGATATAAGCTAGGAGCCACAGTTTAAGCAAAGAATTCCTTTTGCTGACATGGCTTTTGCAGACATTTCCATTTGAAAAGAGCAGTTGGTTGAACAATGGTCTCGGCGCTGGTTCAGTGCTTGACACCTTGCAGCATGTAAAGGACAAAAGCCTGAAAACTTTTTTTTTTCATATGATATCTTTTCCTGTTTGTGGCCTTTAGTCTTTGCACCACTGTGAGCCTCCAGCCACCAGAGCTCTGGTTAAGTAGGTCACACCATAAACAGGCTTATCAGAATAACAGCAGGCTCGTAACTCAAGTAGGAAAAAACCTAGAGAATACATTTTGTGGAAGAGAAACAAAACCACTCTAGCAGCCTTTTAACTGACCAGCCATGTGACAAAATGAAATTAAAATTCAACCCTCAAAGTATCTGGGCTCGTTTCAATCTAAGTTTCCATAAAGGTATCAACATTATTCAGAGGGAGGCTATGATGCTCCATTCTGCTCTGGGCACAAAATGGCTTTAGGTCTCTTGAGTCTTCAACGTCTTAGCCCCATTTGGTCTCCTTATACATGTTCCTCAAAATCTCCCAAACATTCAAGCTGATATGGAAAAATGTTATGTGAGAGGTTTTTTTCGGGGAAAACACACAACTTAGGTTGCTTTTGGGTGTTTTTTGGATGTTGCCTTTTTTTACCTTCCCCTTTAGGCTTCATCAAAAGCTTGCCGCTCATATAAAGAATGCTGGTCCAGCTGTACGCTGCCCACCCCTGGAGTCTCAGAGTGCCTTCCATACATGCAATATTGTTTAGAAGATAAAAACGGCCTCAGCAAATCTATAATCCCTTGGCCCATTCCTTATAACACTCTGTCTTGGCTCCACAAAAACTCGAGAGCAACAAAGCACATTTGCAGGATGCTCAAACAAGCTGGAATTACAGTTAATAAATTGTAAACCACATGCTTGTGTTCCCCACACTCTGTTTGCTGATTAATTGTTAACAGCATCTCTGTTTAAATGTACTCCAGGACAAATTGGATCCTGATTTATTTTTTTGACATCTCACAGTTAGGTATTTTTAGGTAAGAAGACAAATGCATTAAAGTAATTCTGTGTCCCAAAGTGAGACCAATAGTCATGAAAAAAGAAAAAAAAAAAAAAGAGGAGATATGGGACTCTTGGCTCCTTTGTGTAACAGATCATTGATATCTAGGAGAGGTTTTATTTATATGTCATTTGTATACACAAGATTTATGCTTGCAATTAAGTTTCAGTGTAAATTAGCCTAGCCTGTGTGTCTGTTTAATTGCAGGTGCAAATCAAGTCAGTAAAACATCTTTTTCTGCCCCCCTTGGATTTGTAAGCAGTTCACATCTGAGCTTCAAAACTCCGTGTGTATATTTTGCAATGACAGTTGTGCCTTGAAAAAAGCAACACAGACCCTAGCTCTCTTAAAGCTTCAGCTAGTAAATGCTCTCTTATACATTTTAATTAAAGTGGTTATTCGACAAGAAGCCCTTCTTGTTAGGTTTAGGTGCAGAAATTCACTCCATTTTGCACATCAAGAGAGTAAATCGTAGCCAAATATTGATATATGTTGAAACTATTGATACAGCCGAAAAGGTATCTGTCTTACTTGAGATTTTCCAATTTCTAAGCCTGGTGTTATGTGACAACTTTAGCATGAGCAATCTTTATCTCTGTGCTAGTTAATTGAGAGGGGTCAGATTACTTCAAGGAGCCAATCACTTCGGGTGGGGGTTGCTGTAATTTAGGACATCAGGAATTTTGACTCCGAGAACAATTCTTTTCAAACTTCTCTTTTCATCTCCGAGATTAACTTTTAAATTTTCGGGGAGGAGGGGGGGATAGATGGGTGAGGGAGCAGACCAGAAGCACCAGAGAGATTGGCAGTCACCTTGAGTGTACTAAAGGGTAACCAAAGAGAGGAAAAAATTGCAATTTCCTTTATTTACTAAGCTTGCTCCGTTCCCGATTGTGTATGACTTGGCAACAATATATTGATTTTTCAGGAGTTTCTTTTTACAATTACAAAAGAAAACGAAATTACTGATTGGGAAGGAAAACTTCTTTGTTCTGTTTTGTAAAAGAAACAGCTTTTTGTGTGTTCAGAAGAAATAGAAATGCATTAAAGAAGAAAAAGAGGAGGAAGGAGATGATGCCACAGAAATCAATATGGAGAATTAGGTGAAATAGAGCCTCTTGTATGTTTTTTAGAAAATCATTTTTCATACACTAAATACATTTGCAGACCTGTTTCCTACAAACCTTTTCAAGTTGCAGTTT
The DNA here is from genome assembly GCF_000687285.1 of Phaethon lepturus. NCBI lineage: Eukaryota > Metazoa > Chordata > Aves > Phaethontiformes > Phaethontidae > Phaethon > Phaethon lepturus. The sequence goes on along the minus strand of NW_010562404.1, from coordinate 6,279 downwards.
GAACCTGAAGGCCTCCGAGCAGGTTTTAAGATGGCTGAGAAATCTTTTTTATTATTTTGGGAAAAGCAAAAATCAGGAAGAACTTGGGCCTTCAGATACCACCTGAAGTAATCTTAAGAAACACACATATATTTATCACCCCCACAGCCATGTCAAAGAAGGTACAAAGTCATTGCCCGAGGGCTGAAAGACCTGATCACGCGTCGTCATGCAGGGCGTTACGCCTGTAGGACAGAACGAGGGAGAACTCAGGGCAGAGCTGGCGCATCCTCGCCCACCGCACACGAAACACGGATTGCCAGGTTTACGGGACAGGCTTTACAAGAGAGCAGTTGCCTGAACTCAGCGCGAGCAATGGTGAAATCGAGGCTGAAGAGCTTGAATTTTGAATGTCAGTGCAGCTCTCGGAAGCGGTATCGCCAGCCGCGCCGGTCAGGGCGCAGTCCCCCACCCTCGTTCCCCCCGCTGTTTATTTTGGGCAGTCAGTGTGCTCAGGGCTGTTCAAACGCAGCAGATGACAAAGCCCAAGTGGCTTGCAGTTAGGAGACCCGGCGTTTCATCTCAGGCCGAAGGTACAGTTTGGGATGAGCCAAAATACCCGCTCGGCGCCATGCCTGTTTCCAGCCAGCGGTGGGGAGAGGGAGGGTGGTGGCAGCAAGGCTTTGTACGGGGTTTTCGTGTTCACAGAGCCAAAGCCTCCCAGTTCAGCTCGATGACATCCGACTACCAGCACTAAACAGCATCATGGCTAAAACGGCTTCTGCTTCCACCTCTCTTTTGTTCTTTTTATGCTGCGCTGGCTGAAAAGTAACCCAGTAAAAAACGGTGCTGGCTCAGCTGGGTCATTTCCTCAGACCACAGCCACAAAAAAAAATGCTTGTGGGTCCATCCAGCGAGGAGGGGAGATGTGTGGGGCTGGACCACGCCAGCGTGGGCTGCAGCCTCCTGCCATCCACGATACCTGCACCGCCCGCGTCTCTCCCTTGCATTCGGTTCTCACCAGTAAAGCACTGGGTTCTCACCAGTAAAGCCCTGGACAGGGCAGGATCGCGTCTCCTGTGTGCAGGAGCGTTTCTGCTTTTGAGAAGGTTGTGCGGTGGGGTTTTTTTTTGCCACCAATGTAACTTCACCTCTAGGAAAGGGGAAATTAGTCTGCAATTATGTAATTATCAGCCTCCCTGAAGCTCAATTAATGCGCTCTGTAAGGAGGAGGTCCGTTGGGTGTATGGTGTAAATACAAACGATGGGAATTTCTCCCTCCAGCTTTGTTTCTCTGTATTTTTAATTGCGTTATTAGGGCTGTGTGTAGAGAGCGCTGAATCCAGATCGGTTAGGGTTTACATCTGCAGCTGCCGGCTAATACTGATGAGCCGCGCGTTATTTCAGGCCCTGCCTGTATGAATGGAGTTGCTTCAGCACCAGGAGTTTTGCTGCAGTAGCCTGGGGCAGCCGTACACAAACAAACAGCCTCTCCGAAGAAATACTCCCAGTGAGTAACCCAGGATACAGCTTCCTGGGCTAGAACGGATTTACCTCAAGTCGTGGGGTTGTATAGTACGGGCATAACTTTTTTTCTTTTAAAAATACCCCGCCCCTCGCCTTTGCAGTGAATCACGGGGGGCGTTCCCCAAGGGTAAGCCGCTTTTCAAATATTTAGGTGTCCAGTGACTCCAAAATAAGGCTTCATGGAGATAAAGACTTAAGAAGGACTTGAAATGTCATGAAACAAGGAAAGGCTTGGTCACGTCACAGCACAAACACCGGGTCTCCTTGTCCCAGGGGTGATGCAGCCTCTGCTCCGATTTCTGCCGTGGCTCTGCAATGAATCGGCACCGGTGCAAAACCCCGAAGGTGCTGAGTTACCAGCTCAGTAGTGTGCAGTCTAGCTGCTCTCCCGGAATACAAGAGGGGAAGGACAAAGTAATCCATAAATTCACCTGTTTAGTCTTAATAAATCCTAAGGAATGGGATCTCCAGCTCTTCCTTTGTGCCGCCGTTCCGTAGCCGGGGAACAGCCTCTTCTCCCGCGTGCCTCCTCCAAACCTCCGGCTTGTTCCTCCGGCACAGCCAGGAGCTGCGGGCGGTGGGGCGGCTGTGAGTGGGCTCCAGCAGCAGCGTAATGGCTAACGGCCGAGGCGCTGGCCCCGTGACGCTGGTGGCCCACCAGCTCCTCTTCTGCCTCGCCCTTTGCTTCCGACATTTATTCGAGAGAAAGTGGTTTTATTTAATCGAGCTTTACATGTAATTATGTGTTAGCTGTGAAATATGATGGAAGGTCCATCCGTGCACGTGCGAAAAAAGAGGAAAAAGGTTTTAATTCACTAGTGCCTGTTTGAGGATATATTTATGCAAACTCCATAATTTTGGGAACCTACTATTACATGGCGACCCGATGGCACTTCGGAAAATGAATGACTGCTATTCAGAGCACTCAGTGTTCATATCAAGCAGTTTCTTGATACAAACGCTTTGGTTTCGAGTTACTAACTCCCACGATATTTGATGTTTCATTTAGAACTGAAGTTCCTAGAGAAACAAATGGCTGTAAGAGAAGCCTTTCTTCTGCGGATCTGTAAAGTAATCTTAAAATATGTGATAATAAAGAAAAGCTTGAAAATGTGGGGTCTCTGTGGGGTTCATCCCAAGGTCACAAACCCCCAGAAAGTAAACAGAACATTTCCAATATATATATATATATATGTATTTATATCTCTAGTGTATATATATATTTCCAACATACATATATATCTCCAGTATTTATATATATCCTCTGTGTCTGTGTGTATCTATTTTTATATATATGTATATATATATAAATTTCAGATAACTTTAAGGTAATTTTGGAGATTTTGAGGTAATTGAAGTTAATATCTGGAGGGTTTTGTGTTTTGTTTTTTTTTTTTCCCCTCCAAATACCTATGAGGCATAATGCTGTGTTTATCTCACTCTTATGTGAAATGTATTCATCCAAACCCAGTGCATATTCAGTTTTCCAGATACTATCAATGATACATGAATAAAACAGGCACAGGAAATCAGATTTCAGCCTGCTGAGAATATGAGCTTTAGTCTCCTCCTGGTTTTAGTCTGATGATCACAGCGGGTAAATAGATTGTGGAGATACAACTTGGAAGAAGTATTAAAAATAAGGAAAAGAAATCTTGAGGGAGATAGACAGCAGGAAGTGAAGGGATGGGCAAATAAAAAGAAACACGCATTCTAGTGCCGGGGAAGGACGGGACGTCACTGTGATCGATCGGCTCCACTGACAGATTCTTCGGAGGCAGAAAGATGCCTCAGCGAGATTGCGTTTAACTAAGCGGGCAGACCCACAGTGGGCCTCTAGCCATAAGGCAGAGTTGCCAAATCGCCTTTGATTCATTATATTTAGGAGTTTAAAGATTCATTATATTTAGGATTATTAAAATACCCGCCCCCCCGGAAAGAATAAACATAAATAACGCAGGATGAGGCTGAAGTGGCCATGGCACCCGCCTGAATCCTGGTTAGGATCTGACATTGGGGCCCCTGGGATTGCGCCGTGTGGAGTAAGACTCTGGGGACAAATCGTAGCATCCAGGGAAGGAAACTTTTCTCTAAGTAGCTGGTTATTGCTGTGCTTGTAGAGCTCATCATCTTCCAGAGACAGAATCCCTCTGCGGAGCATTCGCACAGCACTTTTCCTGCAGTGTCTGAACACCAAAATTTGATTTTAGGACAACAGGAATTACTATGTGGGAGTAAACCACGGGAATGGAAAGGTGCCTATCTCGTTCAATAACCACTTTTGGTGCTGGATATCATTTGATACTCAGAGAAGATGGTGTAAAAGACCATGCAGGATAATCAGCCACCACATTAGGTGTCATCTTGACCTGAAAATCCGAGTATAGATTAGACCCTGAAGCCTGAGGTTAAACAACCCTTGCAGAAATGCCATTAGCAATAACAGTTAAACAAAGATAGTTCTGTCATCCAGTCTGTGCACGAAACTTTTAAAATCCTTGTCTCAGTGGCCATGCGTCCCACAGTGCAATAAATCATTTCACCGAAAAAGCATTTCCTATGAATTTGCTGTCCAATATAATAAAATATCTCCTGAATGTCATGTCCCCTTTTTATGTGTCTCTCTTCAGATTTTAAATGATTTTACTTCCTGCTGGAGTCGGGCTATTGTTTAATCTTTAAAAGCTTCTCGCCTGATTTTCAGAAGTGCTGAGCACCCACAAATGGAGTCAGTAGGCTCTGTAAATGTTCAAGATCTTTTTATCGTCAAGGCACGGGTTTGATGCTTAGCCAGTTCAATGACGCCGTTGACTTGAGCCCATCCGATGTAACAGATTCCCCAATTAGGAGACAGTGGAGGACCACGCCTTGGGAATACGTGCTTCATAAAGGGGTACAGTATCTGCTCTGAAGAAGCATTTAAGGAACTAAACCCAAAAATGAGTCCAAACCCCCGTTGCTTCTTCTCCAGCTAACAACTTACCTTCTGCAGCTCTGAGTAGTATTTAATCTTCTGAAGAATAATTACTGTTATAAAAACATGTTAGCAAGAACAGCGCAAGATTGGCCGAGAATCCATATGTTACAATTATTGGGTCTTGCTGTGGTAGTGTGGGTGGGCTGAAGGCTGAATTTTTAAATAAAAGATGCACAGGGAGAGAGCGAGAGTGCAGCCGAAGCAGCCTGCAGTGCCGAGGCTGTTCTGTATCTGAACTTACTCCATGGAAGTAAAATATTTTGCTTATAAAGAATTTTCATAAACATGTCTTGGGATGTGTATTAGAGGTACGTCTTAGGATGTGCATTAGGAGTAAGCTAAACAAGATGGTATAAACACAGGAATGGCCTGTAATAGGAGGATAAATGGCCTCCCGCGGCAGCCCTGGCGCAGGCTGCGCGCCCGGCGGAGCCCTCGGCTGGCGCGAGGAGCCGCCGAAGATCGATCCTCCTGACCAGGCGTCCGGTGCTGGAACCTGGGAGATGCCTAAATATAGAAGTGCAAGGCTAATTCCAGGATCCCATTTTTAAAACGTCTCTAAATTGCAACCACATCTAACTTATCTTCAGCTAAAATTAAAAAGGGCAGGTCTACCTCAAGGGATGTCTCGGTGCCAAAAATATCTAAAAGTTTCTCAGGCAGTCGGAAGAACAAATCAAAGGGAACGAGGAGATTTTATTGGCTTTACTGTTAAACATTTATCCAAGGTGTCCTGCCAGATTTTGAAAGGTATTTGGGCGTTGAAAGGCGCAGATAGGCACGTAAGAGGGCTTTCAAAAGAGTCTGAGCAGGTCAGGTGCCCAATTCCCCTTGAAATTCAGAAATACCTCAAAATGAGTTTCCCTTTACTTTTATCTTCCAGTTTTGATTCCCATTAAGCCCTAACTTAGGCAAACCCCAGTTAGAAAAATCAGATGTTCAGCATTTAAAATCTGGTAGATGCCTAAATATAGATGCAAATGCCTAATTTGAGACTTCCACTGAACTTCTGTTTTAAAACAACTACCACATCTAACTTATACAAAGGCACAAATCCGCACTGAATAATAATAATTGAATTCAAATGCTTTCATCCAGATAAAGTGCAGCAATTGAATTAAAATCTGCAAGGATTGTTGGAGCCAGGGTGGACGGTGTAAGTTATAATCTAGTTTATGGTATAAAGTAGTAATTATATGTCCATGGTATTCATCAGACTAAAACGTTTCCTGTGTGATGTAAAAAAAGTATGGTAAAGATTAATTTAATTATGCATTTTATAGTTGAAACTACGTTTCTAGTATTTTGTAACTAACAATAACTTTAAAGGCAACTGTAAATATATAGCATTTTTGAACCTTAAGAGATTAAAATAAGTAACATATGGACCAAAATCCTGTGGGAGGCCTGGATTGGAGTTTTGCTAACGTCACTTTTAGAGGTACACTGACAAATGAGGCCAGCAAAGAAGCCGGCTCAATATAAACACAGTAATATTGGCCAGAAAAGGACCTTTTACTGGTGAAAGCGGGAAGCGATTTAAGCTAAATGGACAAAAAGCCAGTCCGTTTTGTGCCGTAGCGGTCTGACTTCTGGCCTTGCTGCATGAGCAAACCTGCAAGGAACAAGCGGCTGTGCGCTTCTCAGCCGTCGGCACGGCCCGTTGAAAGGCTACAACAGAAACTGGAACTTCCACTTATTTTATCCAGCTCCCGTCTTCCTCCTCGCAGCTCTGTCGCGATCCTTCGGACCGAGCGCGGGCGACGCTCGGTGCCTCGGCAGCGCCGGCGGGCCGC
>NW_010562403.1:20099-23928 GCF_000687285.1 Phaethon lepturus | reverse complement strand
ATCCCCATTTCATTGCCCCAAACGCGGCGGAAAAAAGGAAAAAAAAAAGAAAAGCTGAAAGTCCACTTTCACCGCTACAAACAGCCCGGGGGCAGGTTGGGCGCCGAGGGGTGCCGGCTGGGCCCGGACTCACCGGGGAGGGCCCAGGAGAAGCTGCCTGCCTCCACCGGGGCCCCTCTGGTCAGCCGGGTCTCGCCGTCCACGCAGACCTCTGGAAAATGCCTCCCTGGGAAGAAGTCGAGAGAAGAAATGTCCCAGGCAGGGGCAGTGACCAGTCTAGTGACAAGCTAGAAGTCCGCAGGCTCAGTATACAGGCTCATGTCTCGTCTTGTCTTCTTTAGGGACAAAAGTGAGGCTAAAGCCCCCTGAAAATGACACTTTTTTACCCTCACACTCAAGGTTTCTGTTCTGGTATCTTTGACTTTCTGGTGTAAAAGCTTCACAACCGCCCGTTCGCAAGGATATTCCCTGGCGTTCGTTAGGCAGCCGGGGTTACTCGAGCATTACTGTGCGAGAGCTGCAATCTGAGCGTGCAAACCGTCTCGGACTCCAGCCCCCTTCCCTCCTCCGGCCTCACCACGCAGGCGACTGCGCAGCATCCTGCCCCGGGGAGCGGGTCCCGGCTGGGCTGCGGGCCGGGTGGATGCTGTGCCGGACAAGCTTGGTGAACCAGGCCTGAAGGAGTCGTTTGCAGTCACTAGCAAAAAGGGGGTTCATCTTGGCTCACCAAGTCATGCTCCTGGAGAACAAAAAGTAGGTGTGGGCAGCAGTGCGCTGGGGAAGAAGACATCAGAGGTGTGCGTCCTGCTGGGCAGGGGGAATGCTGGTTGGGTTTCAGCTGAATACGGTACAGCAACACGTCCCCTCACTCTGGCCCAGTCTGCTGAGCAAAGGCCTAGCAGCCTAACCCGCTGTTGACAGGGTGAGTGCTTTACAGTCATCAGCCAGTGCTTCGCCCTCAGCTCCTGACGTCAGTTTAAAAAAAAAAGACAAATTTGAAATAACTCTGCTTTCTTTTTGGTCCTTACAGTGCATTTGGCTGGCATTTTCCTTTACAGGCTAGGAACATCCTTTTTTATAGTCAGTGATGATATCCCCACTTAATCACATGAATTCAGGACCCTCCATTTTAAGAAAAATGCCGATATGATTTACAATAAAGCTTAAAAAAATAGTTCTGTTGTAGATTCTGGGGCCTGAGGGTGTATGTCATATGTGAATGCCCGTAACACCTGAGCCATAGCTTACTGCTGCTCTTGGCTGTGTTTAAAAGAAGGGGGAAAGCAGAATGCCAGCTGGCAACTCTAGTAGCTGGAAGATAAGTAAAACCAAAATTGTCCTGCCAAAATTGTTCATCACTTCTTCCTCAAAACAAAAGTAGAAGTGAGGAAAAACGGTGGCCTTCAGAAAATACTGCATACTCAGCTATATTTGCAGTGCAGATACCAGGATGATTACTAAGGGATACAAGCAGGGAATCTGGGACTGAGAAAAGAAGCAGCAGAATCCAAGAGAAGTAGGGAACTAAGGAGGATGAGGAGCAACAATGAGAATTCAGAGCCAAAGATGGCAGGGCGATGATGGGAGAGTCACAGATGAAGTGGGGAAGGATTTGTAAAAGGTTTGTAAAAATTCTACATTTCTAGAGAATTTGTAAAAATTCTCTAGAAAGAATTTGCTTAATGAAGTAAGGGAAATTTATGCTAGTGAGGTTCATGTGCTGGCATGTATCACAGAAAGAACCATCTCTGAAAGTGCTACTCAAAGTCTGAGCTGGGCTTTCTGCCCTTCTGTTTTCTGTCCCTCCACGTTTTTTGCCACAATGAATGAACCCGCTGTTCTGCCAGTTTTCCTGAATTTATGTTTGTGTTCAAAACCCGGCTTACTGCTCTCATTGCGTATCTGCCTGCAGACCTGTGTCATGAATTCACTCACCGTTCCATTTCACAACTCCTTACATATACTATCAAGTCCATATGGCAGGGAGTAAGTAACATAGCGATATGAGAGTTGGAGTGGAGAGATATGATGGAGTATTTACAGAATCACAGAATCACAAAATCATTAATGTTGGAAAAGACCTTCAAGACCATCAAGTCCAACTGTGAACCCAACACCACCATGCCCACTAAACCATGTCCCAAAGCACCACGTCCACACGTTTTTTGAACACTTCCAGAGATGGTGACTCCACCACCTCCATGGGCAGCCTGTTCCAATGCTTGATCACTCTCTCGGTGAAGAAATTTTTCCTAGTATCTACTTGAAACCTCCCCTGGCACAGCTTGAGGCCATTTCCTCTTGTTCTATCGCTAGTTACTTGGGAGAAGAGACCAACACCCACCTCACCACAACCCCCTTTCAGGGAGTTGTAGAGAGCAATAAGGTCTCCCCTCAGCCTCCTCTTCTCCCGACTGAACAACCCCAGCTCCCTCAGCCGTTCCTCATAAGACTTGTGCTCCAGACCCCTCACCAGCTTCGTTGCCCTTCTCTGGACATGCTCGAGCACCTCAACGTCCTTCTTGTAGTGAGGGGCCCAAAACTGAATACAGGATTCAAGGTTTGGCCGCACCAGTGCCGAGTACAGGGGCACAATCACTTCCCTACTCCTGCTGGCCACACTATTCCTGATACAGGCCAGGACGCTGCTGGCCTTCTTGGCCCCCTGGGCACACTGCTGGCTCATGTTCAGCCGGCTGTCAACCAGCACCCCCAAGTCTCTTTCCACCGAGCAGCTCTCCAGCCACTCCTCCCCAAGCCTGTAGCGTTGCATGGGATTGTTGTGACCCAAGTGAACCATTTACCAATGGTGAGCATAAAAGTGAAGACCAGTTAAGTCCCTACTGAGGTGCAACACTTGCCTTTTGTATTGAAGAGTGTTCCAGTGAGGGAAAATGAGGTTTGAAGGGTGTTACAGAGGGACCAAGAATGAATGTGGCAGCTGGGCAGCAATAAATGCTTTCATGCTTCAGAAAAAGAACGTATATTCTTAGATGAGAAAAGAAGAAATCAGGCGTGCTAAAGAGAGATGACATCAGGAAAAAATTACACAATTTTTTTGTATTATCAATCATACCATTTCCAAAATAAGAATTTACAGGATTGTCTTCATTCAGTGCTGTCCAAAAATGACTGAATAATTAATAAGCAAGACTCTATCTGCAGTGCTCTAAAAATATAACAGAGGCAAGGTCAGAGAGAAAGGTAGTATTTTTTGCTAAGGTATTCGATGCGACTGGGGAGAAAAAACAGATGAACTTACACACACACAAGCCTTTTTCCACACTGCAAAGTCTGTCCATTTAATCTGTCAGTTGGTCTGATACAAGATAAACTCCTTCTCACTAGAAAGCTCAGCCTTGTGAATAACAAAGATAAGCAGAAGTGATGGAAGTACCTAGGTTGTATCACTGAGAAAAAACACTATCGGATGGTACCCAATTAGCTAATTCAGCTGTTGAAATTCTTTAAAGAGAAATAATTACATATCTTTATTACTCACCATAAACAGTTAATGAACATTATATAATATATATAATATTTTATGCTAGTAACATTTGCTAGTCTTTAATAAACTTAAAACATGAGATGCAAGGTTCTCTCTATTTATTACCAATTTTAAATCTTGAAACCCTTTTCTTGATTGCAATTTAGTTACTTAGCCATGGTAACTTTTGTATCTTTAGGATTCAATTCTATTTACTATGTCCAGAAAATAGCTGAAATCCAGAAAACAGTAATCTTAGTGAACTACAGATGTTAAATAAGTAGCTAGGACAATTGATTTTTTAAAAGAATCAGCATCTTATACTTCTGCAAGTGTGTTCAA
>NW_010562403.1:738-20068 GCF_000687285.1 Phaethon lepturus | reverse complement strand
GCGGTTACGGTGTGCCGGAAAATGAAACCAAAATTCTAACAACTCATTAGATCAAGAGATCAACCAGATCAATCAGATCAACCGAAAAAAAAAAAAGAATTCCTCACAAATATGGAAGGAAATATCTGATGCAACGGAGAGAAAAAAGAGATAAATCAATTTCCACTCCAACTTTCTGCTAATTAAAAAGCCCAGTCCTAATCAGATGCATTTGTATCATTCCTTCTGATTTTGTTCTTTCAGGAAGAAACCATTATTTAAGTTGGCAAAGCAATAAGATTTTGTGCTGACAGATTTGTGTCAATGCTGCTTCATGTGCAGACCAGTTAAGGGTTTTTCAAAGGCAAAGACAACTCCTTTGATGTTCACATGCCCTTTTGTACAACCTGCAGTGTCAACACTTTGCTATGATCGATTGCAAAGTTGGGTAAGCAAGGGGAAACTGCTTTACTACCATGTGTTGTGCATATGGTTATCATCAGACTTCTTGGTGCAATGTCCCTTTCCTGTTTCTGCCAGACATCATTTTTCTTTTCTTCCAATTAATTTTTAAGACAAGGACTTAGTTTGGTACAACTGCATTCCACTCTTACTGTATCTACTCTTCAAATTTCCCTATATCAGTCCCCCAATGTATAAACATGATAATAAAACCTCTCAAAATAAATTTTTATTGATGACTAAAATATTATTGCCTCCACCCATTCCTGCCCTTTTTAGCTCTCATTGTTTTGCATTGTAGTGTGCGTTGAACCTATTTAGACTATAAGCAGGAGCTTACAATACTTCGCAATTACTCTTGGCATCAGCAATATATACACCTAAGGACAACAGTACACAAATTTAAGTAAGCAGCATTGTAAGCAGTGTGGGAAGTGGTGCGATACTTGGCAAAATTCCAAGTTTCTTCTAATTTGAATCAATTATGAGTTCATCAATAGTACAATTTACTTCATAGTTTATTTAATGGATCCTTGGGGAACAATTAGATATTAAACAGTAGAGAATGAAATATTTGTACAGTCCCTCTTAAGTAAGTTCAATTTTCATGTCCTAAAAAAATAAGTATGACTCTATATATGTAGACTTGCACAATTTTCAGTGCTCTACTACATTGAAAAGGCAGAAAGAATACACTCCCTGGAGCGTGCAGACATGATACCGATTTGTCTAAGGCATCATTACAATTGTGTTCTCAAACTATTGCACTGCATGAGTGGCAGCAGTCGGTGAGTAGTTGGGATATTGTGTTGTACCAAACTTCGAGCCTGAAACATCCAACATAATTTGAAGTGCTGCTGACTCATGATTGCACTCACACATTACTCAGCCTTCCTTCATCCACCTTTTTTTAGAAAGATTTTTTTTTTTTTCTCTTTTACTTTCTTTCGGTTCAAGAAAGGCTAAAACAAAATTGGACATTACCCTAAACTATCTGCAGGCATCAGGCCCATTGTGGAATGCTGGAATCTCCCATGGCTGCCAAAACATTTGTGTGGAATTTAAGAAATTTGTTTTGATCTTCAGGCCCATAATTGTGTACCAGACCTACCAAACAGTCAACAGAGGAAAGAAATTAATAGAAGAATGAGAGAAAGGCTTTACAGCTTGCTCTCCTCTTTTGAATTCCTTCTGTTCTTCTAAAATAGATGAGTCAGTAGATTACACTCCCTTAATTAGTGACAATATCCCCATTCTGCTATCTGATGCTAATTTAGTATTGTACAAGTCAGTGTTTCTGCTAGTACCAAGCCTGGTAGTTCTGTCAACAGCTTGCTACCACTTGCTTGCCCGCACTTCCAGATCTATGCCCAACACTTACAGGGTGGCCTTAGAAGCATTCTGCGCCTGAGGATGTACCAGCCTCACGCATTGCCTCCTTGGAGCGAGGATGAGTTTACACACTTATGGCCAACACTGCAGTCACCTGCTACACAAATGGGAAACTCCAACTGTCATTACAAGGGAACCAGATTCTTTCAAGAGTGTCATGTAGGATTTTAGCCTTTAGCAAAGCAACACAAACAGCAAACAATTCAGAGAGAAATGAACACTGGAACTGTACATAACTTGAAGATAACTTGAGCCAACCCACAGAGACTAATTTTTTTTTTTTTAGCACCTGCTTTAGTAACAAAAAACGTAGTTGTATATACAATGAGATGAAGCCTTAGACTAAGCCTTCTTCTCAAGCTTACCTCAGTTGTTACTTTAATTTGCAAGTATGGAAACTTATATGCATGCAAGTTTCTTGCCTTGGAAGCAGTACTCTCAGGAGTATCTCAATTTCCATCATAGCTGAGAAGGGTAATGAATCACAGGTGCCAAAAAATTAGCAGAGGCCTCTTGACATTTTGAGATCAAATTCCCCAAGTCTGCTGTTTATCCCCAAATTGCCCACTTTTCTCAGGCTTCTTCCTAGCCAGTACAAGTAACACATTCAGAGAAGGGTTCTGAACAACTTAATAATTTTATTTACCATTTTATTTATCTTAACAAACCCTAAGCATCACCACTGCCAGTCAAGATTGAATATAGTGCACCCACAATAGTTTTCACCAGAAATACTTTCTTGTTAGATTCTTCACAGGCAAGATGTATTAATTTATTCCTGGAGAAGGCATTTCAACACGTCACTATTCTGGACTTCAAACACATCCGTTTATGCTCATCTGAAACCAGCCGTATGTTTATCAAACAATGTGAAGTAACTATAGAGTTGTTTCATTTTAAAACAATGCTATTACCATTAATTGTGTGGCATTTATTATGGGTAAAAAAACCAAAAAACAAAAAAACCCCAAAAACCCACACCTTTGCACTGCGATTCCTACTGTTTCTGTCTTTCCAGCCACTTCCCCATAACTTTTCTGCCAAGCTTTCAGAATTTTAAATTGTTTAATAATGTCTTTGAATTGAGGTCAGGAAGAGGTCATTTTAAGGCAGTGTCCTAACAGGCTGCTATATACTTGGCTAAATGCAGTGTATTGTGACCTTTATCTAAAAGAGTGCTTAACTGCAGTTGAGCGTAGTTTATCAGACAGAAAATTTGTAGCATCTCATGATGCAAACTGTATTTTCTGACTGCTACAGAGACATTTTAGTGTAGACCAATATAGTGGTTACGTTTTTCGTAAGAATACCTTTAGAATTTTTATAATAAACTTGTATATATTAAAAAATTACAACCACACACATTCTTTTGTTCATGGAGATGTTTATTTTTGTCTTCAATGTTTGTAGGGAATATGATTTCACTACAAAAGTGTCTCAGAGAAACTCCATTCAAAGTCTAGGCTTAAGAATGAAGGGAAAATATACTTTCAGCTGTACCAGTCCTGAGCAAAGTTTAAAAAAAAAAAAAGTAATTAAAAAAATCCTCTAGAGATAGGAAGCAGCACCAATAAAACCAGAGGGCCTCTTACTGATATCTGCTCATGCTTTCTTTTCTGCTTGCGAATTGGCAAAAACTTAGGCAGGAAGAATTACTTTATTAGAATGTGGACCTAAGATTCACAGTCCCAATCTCTCACCAAATACCCCGCATTCTTTTACAGTTTGAGTTCAGGGCCTCAGTTTTACTTTCCACTAAGTAGTCAGGACTGCTAACAGCAAGACTGTTGCCCCCATGGTGTAACATTTTCTCTTACTTAAATTGGTAAATAAATATTTATTTAATATACTTCTGTTAATAAATATTTATTTCCTATCAATACCAAGTTCCTGAAAAGTTACATTGTTCTTAGAAGTATACTACTCACAGCAGTTATAAAACTTCTGATAACATCAGGTCTCAAAATAATTCAAGTGGCTTACATTCTGTCTCTTGTTCTTTCAGTGAAAGGATTTCAAGCCATTGGTAACACTCAGTAGTTAATAGTTGGTTGATCCAGGACATTCAGATTCAATCTGACAAAGTAAATACTTCTAAGAGTCAGAACAGAAAAGGCACTTACTCATTTTGGGGAAGACACCTGGCAGGTAAGATTTTTATTTTCAAAATATCAAGCCCTTTGTCTGACAATAAAATCCTTTAAAACTGCTGTTGAATAAACATAAACCCTATGAATAAAACCAACTTACGTACCCCTTCCCAGGAAAGGTAATACTGTCCTTGACTGAGAAATGGCGAAGTGTGAAAGCATACAGAAATACTCAGAAGTTTCATTTACTTCCGTGCTATTCAAGTAGGCTGTCACAGCTGACTAGAAGAAAAAAAAAATCTCCTCCAAAGAATGTATGTTTTACAAACTGAAAGCCTCAGAAATTTCTGGACTGTTTCTTTTTAGGTACTTGCATCAGCAATAAAATACAAGATTCTGGTGTGTTATAACCAGGAACATCACCTTGGTTACAACTGATAACCTGTGACTCCATCCAGAGGAATAAATCTTTTATCAAACTTCCTTTCAATTGAATCATTGCCTCAGTGATGCTCTGTATAAGGCACTTAGTAAATTTTAAGAGCATCTGACAGTGCTGTTGGTAGTTTTGATTTGTCTGTGGGGATGTTCTACCAACGCTTCCGGATTTAACGGGCTAATGTATGGAATAATCACTGAAAACAGCCATATGAACTACTGGCCACAAAACTCTTTTCAGAAGCCACATCCATTCTAGTCTGGGTTATTACCCTTTCAACCTAAAGTTACCCTTTTTCTAGCAGTCCAGGAATCAGACCCTTTAAACCTGGGTAGTGTCTAAATGTACAAGAGGAATCTATTTTGTTCCTCACTAGCTCTTTAATCAAAACTACCACCTTTTCAGTAAATTACCTGTACCCAAGAGAGAAATGTTCATGGTATTTACTATGAAGTTCACAAAAAACTACACCTATCTTTAGGCCTAATGTCACTGAACCAACAGGTATCAAGAATTACAAAGCAACACACACCTATAAGTATGGGATGCTGCCTACTTCCAATACAGTACACAGAGAAAGGAATACTAAACACACAAAGAAGCCATTATATAGCGGCTTTTCTAGGTATTATTCAAAAAATACGTTTTCTTTGTTCTTTTCCCCCCTTATCCTTTTGTTGTTGGACTGAGGGTTTTTGAAGGTGTTTGACATTTTAGGAACAGAAGCTACTCAGAATTTCTGTAGGAAAGCTGAGAAAGTGCTCAGTATCTTGTGCATGCTCCTCAGATCCCTTTCTCCAGCTAGTACCAACAGCGTTTGCTTGCACCTTTCAAAAAGCCTCCAGGTACTGCAAGTTACCTGGCAACATCACATCTCCATCAGTTGGGAAGCATTTTGCTTATTTTTCCATGTTTGGAAGCCTGCCAGCAACAGAATGTATGTGTATGTTTGCTCAGCAAGAATCTGTTCAGTAAGTCAGTTCTATAGAAACAGGGACAACGGTGACAACATTGATAGATGACCTCTAAGCTCCACATACCATTCTTGGTCTTACAGAAACCAAGATATAGTTGAAGTCAAATTCCCCACTTACAACAGCAAGCATTATAAATTATTTCAATCTCACTGCATCCACTTATGCTATAAATATACTTTAAAAAAAAAAGGAATCAGAATGTGTTTCATTCAGAGGCGATACTCCATTCAGTAGTGACACTCCACAAATATATGTAACATTAAGAGATTTCCCTTGCTTAGATTAATTCATAGCTGAAGGCTGTTACAGTAGGAGATGATGAGTCCCACGGCAGATTTTCTTGCTGAGACCTGTGCTGTCATGAAATGGGCTTGGCATTGAAGCATTTTGATTTATTCTGTGCAAAGAAGGATCAGCTTGAAATATATTATTCATGGATGGTGGTTATGTATTAGATCCATACAAATAGCAAATCTGATTTCTGTATTCCCAAAGTGGGTATTCAGAAAGCAGAATCAGCCTGACCACTCGTCTTAATTAACAGATGCCAAGTGACTGAACAACTCCATCCTTTTCTAGTGACAAAGTACCTGCGACTGCCTTTGAACCGAACAGTTTGTAGTTTGTAGAATCTAGTGAGCGTGCGAAGGGTTAGAGAGCCAATTTTCATTAGCCCTGGTTACATATATTTCCTTCTTCTATATACTTTTGCTTCTCCATACAGAAGAGGGAAATTATGAGCACATGGTTAGCGGGTTATCAAAAAAACAGATTAATAATCTCTTCGCCTCAGCTGTCTTCTCAGTAACTGCATTGTACATTAGAGCTCCACTGGTCTAAGCCACATTTCTATAAATCTTAAAGTTTAAGGGAGCTTGTTCACTTTGCAAGCACTTTGACTAAGATCAGTGTTTATACACGAGAACAATGTAATGAAAGATTACACTTTTCCAGGTAGCCTAGATCCTGAAATTGTAGTCCTGAAGGACTTCTTGCTTAGATATTCCTAACTCTGTCAAGATATGCTGTACTTCTCACAAAATAATTAACATTTTAGAACTGTTCTTTAAATTATTGTTACTGGAACAGTATTTTTTCTGGTGGCAATTTTCTTTTTGAACATAAGAGGACAAGGAGTGATTAGATAATGTTACCATTTTGTCTTTTACAAACCCCAAACAGTACAGCAATGTCTTGTCATCATTCTTAGCAATATTCATTTGAGCTATGCAATATTCTTTTGCCCTTTATCTTCTATGTTTAATTCCTTAAAAGTACAGCTGTCCACATTAAACTGTCTGCTTTTAAAATCCCCTCTGTCAGTGTGCAGAGCAAGTTCTTTCAGATGATTTTTATCTGTTTCCCATAATAAAAGAAGCAAGATTAGGATCAAAAACATCTTCTGAGGAATTAAGTATTATACAATGGTAGTTCATTTTAATTAATTTTCACTGATACAGTTAAACAGAAGCTGTAAACAGCTCCTGCATTACTAAGACTCTAGGATCTGAAACTAATTTATTTATTTGCTGCATTTTCTTTCACTGTTTGAATCCAATCGAATAGTTTAGGCAGGAGAGGTGGGGTGGGACACACCTGGACTCCTAGGCCTTGTTCATAGACATATCACAATCTTCTTGTATAATGTCTTAGGAAAGTCACTTAAACATCACTTGCTTTTGGATAATACCATTTACTAGCAAGTGTGCAGCTATCCATTGCTGTTGCACCATTTACTCCATTTGTACCCACCTAGACAGAAGGTTACAACAATGTCTGTAAAGCATTGATTTGTAATTAACTTCCGAAGTACTTCTACGATTTTAATTTAGTAGTTAAGTCCTGTTAATACTTACTAAAACATGGGTTCTTCTCTAGATGTCAAACTAAGCTCAGTATCTGATTGTTGTCTTAGACAAATCTCGTAAGTCTCTTAAGAAGAGGAGACAGTTTCTCCTCTTGCTAAAACTTTGACAGTACAATAGAAAACCAACTGAGCTTCCACAGTTTAACTGATTTTACTGTACAGCTTCTGCTAGTTTGTGAAGTTACACCCTTTCAGGCTGAGACTGCTTTGATGTAAGTCAGGGCGTAATTTCAGGTAAGAAAAACCTTCAAAAGTGCAAACCGTATTTTCAGCACACCCAAATCTTAACACTGATAGAACTATGTATTTTCAAATTATGATAGCCAAAACCAGCATTAACTTTTTATCTTTCTTCTCTTATTCCCGAGTAAGCACAGGCCTATTTTACTACAAGTATAGCACTTGCTGCTGCCTTTGGAAAAATTAAATTAAATTGCATTTCTATTTCCATATAGTTTCTGACATTTGAAAGGAAGCATATCCAGACTCCCTAGTAGGGAGCAAAGTCAAATAATGGCATGTGACAGAAAAAAACCAAGCAGATACAGTTAAAGAACCCTGGATGTACATAAGAAGTACACAGTAGACAGTTCCATGTCAAATCCACCCTGTATAACAAAGTAAAATCTATTAGCATCATGTGGGAAACTGTCACACTTCTGAGACAGGAGAGAGAAAAATGAAAGAACCTAAGATGCAGAGCCATACATTTGTGTCAAGTTTAGAAGACTTGTCTGAACACTATAGTGAACTGGTGGCAACAAATTATGACAAGTATTCCACCTTACATGGCTACCTAAAAATGTGCTATCCATAATATTTTAAAAGTGCATAAAGTATAAAATCAAAAGAAATGTTTAGATTTTACAATCTATGCTGCAAAACATCAAGTATCTAAAGAAATATGTAATAGGTTAAAACGTCAGTCACAATCTTAATTTCAAGACTTTTAATATAAAGAATTTTTAAGGTTTTTTTAATGTTGATTTTTTTTTTTTTTTTTACTATCACTTCCGTTAGTTTATATGGCATAATTTAACCTGCTACTAAGTAGAACAACTTTCGTTTATCTCCAATACACCTACTTAATTTCAGGGAAAAAAGGATTATCGTCTACAACTGTATGTTTGTTCTTTTCTTTATACCACATATAATTAGTGGCAAATTTAGGCAGATAAGAGACTAAATTATTGTACATTTTATCAATGAATTATTTATACTTCATTTTTCCCCATTTCTCCCCCCTTTTCCTTTCTGAAACCAGACAATCAATCAGCACATAAAGGAACTCATTTACATGGAACACTATCACACTTGTCTTTGTTGGGTCACCATTTCATGAACTACCCAGGATGTATGGCTGTTGAAGACTGGTGCATATATAGAATTTAACAAACAACAGTTCTTATGCAAAGAGCAGTCACAGAGAAAAATAGCTAATCAAAACACATTACAACATTAAATTTTCACTTTTTATAAGTGGAGTAAAGATGCTTTTAAATATATTTACAGTTAGAAAAAGGACTAAGGATTACTACAAGTCAAAATTATTTAGAAATTATGAAAGTGAAGTTCATTTAAATTAGAACATTATGAAGAGAGTCAAATGCCATATTCTACTTAGAATTTGTCTACTCTGCTGTCAGTATTGTCACATCCCTTTAATCAAAAACAGGCAAAAATCATCTTAACTTTGTTTAATGCCAAAACAGGCATCATTGCAATGTAAACATTGGCAATGTAATAGTTCAGTTAAAACCACCACAGCTCAGTTTTTAGATCCTAGCTACTTGTGTTGTATCTGTGGTTAGAAATTGCTTTTCTGTCTTATTCCATAAAGAACAGTGACACTTTTCTGCATTCTTCTTGATTATAACCATACTTGTACCACATTTTTGAGATTACTCTCTAGAGACAGTTGAATCATAGTAAACCTTCCTTCCAAACCAAATGGCTACTTATTTCCGAAGATACAAAGAGACCTCTTGTTGGCAGTGCTGGGTGGTTTATTCACATCAAGTTAAATGAAAATACGGTTCCCATTTAGTGAACTACTGGTAATAGATTATTATTTGTTTGCAAGGAATTCTGAAATGTGTTAGCATTCATTACATTTTAAATTAGAAACACATTTCATAAAACATCTTGCAATGAGATTTGCTATCATTAAACTGCTTACTTTAAACAGTTTCAGCTCTCTTGTAATCCATTACATCAGTATATTCTGCAAATAGTCCCACCTAAAAATAAAACATAAAAAAATAAAGTTGAGACGCCTGTATTTTTCTTTTAAAAAGTACTGTATGTTATTCTGAACACCAGCCCAGCCCCAAAAACATTTAAGAACCTTAAAATGCGTTGTTTTACAGATACTAAGATTTGGCCAGGTAACGGCAATGAACAGACATCCTATTTAGTAAGATAAAGCAGAATACATAATAAACAGGTCAGTAGTTATCCATCTGATAGCCTATAATTAACATTTGATGTCTAAAAAGTTTAAACAGCAACACCAAGGAATGAGGTATGTATGTTCTCAGATATCACATCAGACTTTCATTTTATGCAACTAACTGTATTTCACAACTAGCATCTTACAAAATAGAACAGTACCATTGTGCCTGTAGAAGTACTGCATTCAAAACATAAAAATACATTACTACAAGAAACCACCAAACATCACAATTGTCAGGGGCTACAAAAATCCATTGTTTTACCTGTTAGGAAAATGTATCATACGTTGGTAATAATTTGGGGCTGGATTCACTAGCAAGAAGGTCCATCCAACTTTTACATGGGCTTAAAAATATATTTATTTCTAATGAAAAAGAAAAGAATCACAGGAGCGTAAATGGACTACCTCACTAAAAGGAGCTAAATGGACTTCTGAACTGAACCTGAACGTGTAATTTAAAATCTATACATGGATCGTATGTGTGTATCAAAACACTTATTGGTTGTGAACAAAAATGCAAAATCTGTATTCACAAAAATATTTTATTGGTAATTTTACATAATACCAAATGGGATTGTAAATAGTTCTGCCCTACATCAGTGTACTGCTAAGTGCATAAATGTTGACGGTTTATGCCATAAAGTGGGGTACTGAGTTTTTTCATATGATTTGTGACATAATCTATTCTAATAGGCCAAATCAAAGTTAAAGAAGTTGATTCAGGAGCAAAAACTTCATAGTATTGTTATTTCCTTATTCTTGTGCAATATCTGATATTCCTGTAATGAAATGGTAAGTGACTACATGACACTAGATAAATCTGGGGCAAGGAAACAGCACTAAGCAGAAATGAGAACTGCACTTCTGTTATTTTAAAAACTTTTCCAAACTTCCGTATTTCCAAATGTTAGTTTTTGCCAAATGCATAGTCATCTGAGGTTCAGTATTTGTTACACAACATAGAATACCAGTGTACAGTGACAATGTAGTACTTTACCTGAATTGTAAGGTTAACCAATCAATGCTTAGAATGTGTTCTTCTATTTTTCTTGTAAACATTACAATAAGTGTTTTAAAGTGTGAAAAAATATTGGTAAAACCATCAACATAATTCAGTAACAGTAATCTAGTAAAATGTGTCAAACATTGGCAAAAATTCATACAAATGTTTTATTTAATATCATTTTTCCTATTTAACCACACCAAGTACCAGCAGGTGTTTTTAAGATAATTATTATGAAAATTCTGTTGCAGCAATAGTTGATTAAGTTGATCTCTGACTTGCATACATATAACTATGTTTCACAATTCTCAAATAATACATATTTAGGCAGCTTGAACTATGTTATAAAAATTTAAATTCAGTACATGCCAATAGTAGAGACTCCAAGAGTTGTGTTAGAATTCACTAAACTAAAAGTGAAAATGGACTTACCAATAACACTGCATAATGAACATTCAAACCACATTTTCATGGCACCTTTACATATGAAGATTAAAAAGTTGGTCTGAAAATGCTTTGTAAGCATTTGTAGATTGCATTTAAATTATTGTTTCTACCACTACACTTTTTTCTTTTTTAGAACTGCATAAATTATGTTCCAGTCAACATACCAATTGTGCATGGATAATCTGTCATGAAAATGTGGTAACAGGTGACAGAAGTTATGTATTTGCATGTTTTGAAGAGAAGAGACTAAAGAAACTGGAGGAAACAAACTTTAATGAGATTCCCCATTCAGTGACGATGCTTCTCCTCTGGGTGAAGATGACCTGGACATTCCCCTCTCTGTGTTGTCAGAGCTAGAACCACTCTGACTGTGTTGATCTGCAGAAGCAGCACTGGAAGCAGGTGGTGACTTAGTTTTCTCCTTAAAGTCTGTAATTATGACTGTCAGATCTCCAACGGTAACTTCCAAATGCTGAGCGCTACTTCGATCCACATTTTTCAATCTTGGCCTAAATAAAGCAAATAATCACATTAAAAGCACACACACCATCTTATTATCTCGTCTTCTTCCTACTTTTTAGGAGCTCCGGAGAACACACATGTGTATGTAGGACTGCTGTGTGCAACATGTAGTACACTGGAAAATAACGTACCACAAATATTTACGTTAGAGTGTTTCCTAGTATGTTTTACATTAAAACAGCTGAACATAACACAGTACCTTCTCCTGTGATTGTTTAAAAATTGACCTTATGAATAATGTAGCTGTGCAGCAATACAGATGTGTTGCACTATGACGGTTTTCACTTTTAAAAATTAAGTCTTTCTTTATTGTGGCTATAGAAAGTTATACATATGATCCAGAGAAGCATCCATCTCTGCAGTAGCCTTAAGCAACAATTCCAAGTAGAGAACAATGTTCAATAATGAAAATGCTGTTGTCTGTCTTTGGAATTCAACAGCACAAATAGTGTCAACTTGCAGTAGGTATTGCTTCATTTCAACACCTTGCTAGGACTGCTAGTATACTATTTGAACTGGACTTCGTTTTCACAGTATAACTCTTGTATTCCTGGCATATGCTGAGATTTAAATTATGCACAGAGCCGAGCATTATACACAGTGTTGACAGGGTAAGTCTCTTCATCTAATCTTTCAATTGTTTGATTTTTACAACATAAAGACCAGAGAAGAATACTTTGACTTATATTCTGCCATCATATTTTTGCTAGTGAGAAGCATAAAGTACTTTCAATTTACTATTTTCCTTTCACTACCATGAAAAACTGTCACCAGACAGCTGAATTTATACAGTTGATTATGAACAGCATAGCTTTATGCATTTAACTGACTCCACAGCTTTCACCATCTCAAGCTGCAATAAAATAAATTAATATGACATTACATGTTAGCAGGTGTGCTAACAGCAAAGCCCTAACCTTTACCCTATCATCTGACTTTGTCTGAAGTAGAATTGGATCCCAGTGACTGCAGCTGAGACACCTCATGCCTTTCCTCCACTAGAATAGAGATGGGCTTTGACATCTTGTTCCCCTGAGGCTGAAGCAGCGTGACTGAAGAATTTAAGACAAAACTGAAAATCTGATGCTCTGTAACATGGGAATGGAGAGAAAAAAAAAAATCAGCATTATTAGCCTGCTTAAGTGCCATGCCTGGAGCTTAATAATCATATTGAGTGTGCATGCAGATTGTTATGATCATTTCCAGCAATAATATACAAGTTTTAAGGCAAAGAGAAAAGGATATCCTTTTCTCAAAGGATACTGAAGAAATATACTTAAACTAATCAAGCATTTGTAACTTGCTATCCTACCTAGTGAATCAATTCTGTGGAAAATTGAACTGTTTGAAGCATTTTTTTAAAAAAGTAGCCTAGTTATTTCAAACGCAATTCTTAATGCAAATCTCAATACTAGTATTTCAGTCCAAGATTTTTTTGCAGTTATTTTTTAAACGTTCTCCCTTTTTCCCTACCTCACTTTTGCATTTTTAATGTACTATTGCAATTCAATCATCAATATTTCAATTTATAATATTCTATTATCTTAATTAAAATTCACTACGTTAACTTCAAATACTTCATAACTGAAGTACTTCAGCTGCCTGATGTAAGATAGGAAATTTGAGCATTGGGGAAAAAGAAAAAGGAAAAGAAAAGGAAGGAACATCTCAGTGTCCTTAACTCTATCTATGACTTTCTTAACAACTGTTCTCTCTTGACTCAATCTCTCCCTGGTTCTGATCCTGATGATCCTATTTCAAGCACAAGAAGAGGATCTGCCACTTCTCTGCAAAACTAATTGCAAAGGATCTTCCTTGGCAGGATGACTTTGGAATGCTTCTAGGAAAAAAACAGAAACAAAACCCAAACAAAAACAAACAAACAAAAAATCAATAGTTCCTCCCACGATTGAGTAGACTACATGTCCTGTATAATTCTGAACTTTTTGGCACAGCATTCTTGCCACAATAACTTCATGATTAGACTGTGATGACTTAGGGGGTTAAACTTGCTGCTTTTGTTTTGTCGTTTGCACCTTCCTTCCACCTGGTCCTAGGCAAGATCAAGGTTTTACTGCTTGTCTGTAGTGTAATATTTCATGTTCTCAGTTCTAAGGGTCCAAGGTTTCCCTCAGCATCCCAGATGTAGCATAGAGACAGGCAGTATACATGCCATTTCCTGTCACATAAATTTACACCATAGTTCAGCCTTTCAAAATTTATTCCAATTCTGCAAGGATAGCAATAACCATGTTACTTGCGCACTCTTCTGCAGTCTGGTACTGGTTCTCCCTCTCCTATTATTTTGCATGAAAAGTAGTCACTACTGTCCCCTCTCTTTTCCAGAGATTAGTATCATCTAATTGCCTACTTACAGTTTTGTATGGTGTGAGAAACGCCCTTAAGAAAAATACCCAAGTCTTTCTCCCTGTATTCAGCTGGCCTCCATCTTCTGGTCAAAATTACAAACTGCAGGTTTTCTTCGCTTTTAATAGGCATCATAAAATAATGAAACTTCACACACAAATATTTAGACTTATTGTTGAAAGAGTTTGCCACAGCACTTACGAAACAGTAAAACCCCGGAACATTTTCTTACTTTTTAAAATTATTTTTACCAATACTGAAAAAGTTTCTATAATTTTTACCTGGTTTTCTTATGACTGTTCTTTTTGCTTGTTGTTTCCTTTTCACTTTTTTCCTTTTCTACTTTGTCTTTTTTCTCTTTCTTTGATTGTGTAGGGGGCACAAATTGCTGAGGAACCTGTTGTGCAACCAGCTGAGAGACAGGTCGAGGTTTCCTGTGTGCACATATATAATGCTTAGACTTTACAACAACAGTCTCCAACTCTCTACACTTCAGTTAACATTAACAATCACTATAAAAAGAAATACTGCTAACACTTACCTTGCTGCTAATACTTCATTAAAATAGCACATCAAATTTAACCCCATTACAGCCTTTTGTTTCACCTACTTGCATTATCAACAAGTGATATTTAATGTATTTTTTTAAAGCATTTAGAAACAATAATTTGCAATGCGCCCTCTTCTCCTAGTTGTCATACCCAAACAGAGACCTACATGGAGTGAACTCCAAAAGATGAAGCTTCCAGAAGGAATGCTTTACTACCCAATCCCAGCCCCCTCAAATGATGAAGGGGTCTGTAACTGTCTGCAACAGTGAAGTACACAATCCGTATCACAAACGGGAAAAAGCTGACCTTTCCGGTATCAGACCTAAAGCCACTGTTGGCCTTATAGAGTAAAGTCTAACTGTTAAAACCTAACTGTTTTCAGCTCAGACAAATTTATTGAAAGCAATGGCAAACTCTGTTAAATTGTATATAATTTTTATCAAGTTGTTAACTGGAAAAAATTTACTGCACTAATAATGGGAGGATATAGTTGTCAGAACATTTAAAGGCTGGCAACAGAAACTTCCGACCATGTTCCATCAGTATATACAGTGCAGTTTTCATTTCCAAGTTTTGACCCAACCTAAAAACCAGGGTGAGAAAAGTAACAGCAGAAAAGAATTTCAACAGTATTATTTTTACGTTTCTGAAATATTATTTTGAAATTGCTTCATTTTTGGTTTTGTTTTGCGTTGGAATACAATGATTCTAATGTGAAAAGGAAAACTTTACTCTTTCCAATGCAAATGTATTTCTTTATTTTGAGATTTTGGAATTAAGAAATTTCAAGTCATGACATATGAAAATGAAGGTTCAGTGATTCCATTAAGACTCTGAAGATGCAAATTTCTTCTCCAAAAGAATGTTCACCCTGCCAAGCTCTTTGGTTTTGTTAGTTGTGTTATGTTGTTGGGTTTTTTAAAATAGAAAAAGCACAAATTATATGCATTGTGATACTCTGGAAATTACTAAGTAGCTATTAAGGCAACAGAAGCTATCAGCTCTTACACATATTTATTTATCCCAGCCCACAGGATCACACTACCAGCACTTCTTGCTTAGGTGAAGTGATGAGTAAAATAACAAAAGCAGAAAATCAAGGCAGCTCCCATTAGCAAGTTGTCTTCAGTAATGATTGCAATAGTTCATGTTAGAGAGTGAAAGCCAAGTTACCAGAATCGTAAAGTGTGGGAAAGGCAGTTAATATAATCCAGCTGATATTTCATGACTCTTCACAGCAAGTTCTTAATGAATTAAAGAAATAAAGACTAGTTAAAATGTCAACACAATAGAACTTTGGAGTAAAAACTAGACTACCGCATGCCCACTCATGAAGTAAGCCCATGCTAACTCATGGAGAGACAAAGATCAGCAATGCTCAGTGAAAACCACCCAGTTTATATCAGCTGACAAATACATGACTACAGGCTTTTAAGGAGAGCATTGCAACCAGGACCTCAGAAAACACACAGTATATGGAATCCAAAGTCACCAAAATGGACTGGAATTGTTTACATTAACAGAGTACACAGGACATTTTTAAGAAAACTTGCCTTACAACTATTTTGACCTTTTGTCATAGTAGTTCATAACAAAGCAAGAACCACCAAGGTGTAATTGATGAACAAACTTAACATTTCAGGTGGAAAACACTTGTGATATATAAATAAAACTGATCATCTGTCTTGAATTGACGACTGCTCCAGAAGACAGGGATCCAGGGAGTTAATATTGCTAGTGATGGTCAAGTGACAATCCCGTCATTACTACATAGTGACCTCAGAGAATAATTTCACATGTTATTTATGAAGAAAGACAGTAGTTAACTTCTTGACACAGAATTAATTATTGCCCAGGGCTGTGGACAACACCGAGATCATGGAAACTTGTTAAAAGGGGGGAGGGGGGGGGCCGAATTCTTAGCCAACTGTTTTAGGACTTCTCAATTTGAAACAATTTCAGTTCCTGAGGGTAAACTTGATAATTTCTAGCAGAGTACAGCTGGGAAATTAAGCTTAGAACTAAGTCGTAGGTTTAGAACTTAACTTTTTCAAGTACCAAAATACCAAATGAGACTGACAAAAAAGATCTTTGCCACAAGGAACAGAAGTCAGTTAAGACAAAAAAAACCCACAGAGAAATCATGTTTGAGAAGATGCACTAAAAGTGAATCAGGGGGTCCTATGTGATTTTGCTGTGACAAGGAATTCCAGTCAGTTATTTTATTCCTCCCAATTAAACAACTATCTTTTTGTTGTCAGTTATTTCTATAGCTATCAGTTATATCTGTGTTCTAAAATTTATTATCTGCTTTGTCACTTCCAGATTTCTTAAATGAGTAATTCAATACTTTTATATTAAAAAATCTGAGGAAAAAAATAAATTCACATCTCTCAACACTGAGAGTGTCTTTCAAGTGCTCAATTTTTTTTTCCAGGTACTCAAAAAGGGGCTACTGAACTGCAAACCAAGCACTTTGCAAGCCATGCAGGCTTCAGGAGATAACTTTACCACTCATGAAGATTTAACTTGATAGAATTGTTCATGATTTAGCAGTAGCTGAATCATGTCTTTCAAGCATGAAGGAATTCATACAGAGAAAACAAATGTAAGAAAAACTCTTCCTATGACATGAAATTGATGTTGATGATCTGCCAAAATACGACATTTTAGATAACTGGTTTTCAAAACCGGTTAGTTAAAGACTCTTTGTAATAGGTTGCTACAGATTAAGTAGATACAGACAATGTTAACACCGC
Source organism: Phaethon lepturus (assembly GCF_000687285.1). Taxonomy (NCBI): domain Eukaryota; kingdom Metazoa; phylum Chordata; class Aves; order Phaethontiformes; family Phaethontidae; genus Phaethon; species Phaethon lepturus. The sequence continues at coordinate 2,758 of NW_010562403.1, read as the reverse complement.
CTTTTATTTCATCGCTATATTTACGGTAATTTGCTTTTTGAGCATATTCAAGAGCACTTGAGCTAACTGGTGTTTAGAAAGAAGCTCTATAAACTTCTGCATTACAGTTACAAGCATTTTTGCCTCTACCACTCAAAGTGACTTTACAACTGAACAATCCAGAACTATATGCAGAAATGTTCATAAACACAATCCATGTTGCTTAGTCAGTCCCTCAAAACTTTGCATTTTTATCTAATAATTTCACTTCATGCATTTTAAGTGGAACACTAATCAAGAGAGGCATACGCTATTACAAAAGATAAGAGCTATAAATTCTTTCCAACAGAGGTGAACTTTATGATTTAAGCCCTAAGCACTGCAGCCATACCAACAAACTGATTTACTGAACTTCCAAGAGATCACTAAACATTACAGCTCCCAGTATTGTGCCTTTCCTTTGCTATCACTCAGTTTTCCTTTTGAGCCAGTGTTACCTAAGTTAACATCAGCCATAATTCTACCTACATTTCTATTCAAACTTCACCTATTCTGGTTTTATTAATTATCTAATCCCAATGTTGCTTTCAAAGTCCTGCATACAAACACGCATACACTTCATAATTTCCTTTAAAAAATAAGGCAAACTAACATTTTTTTGTTTTTAAAGAGCCAACAGAGAGTAATACAAACATTCAAGGATACAGTTTTTGTCTTCCCTACAATTCCCATTACTGCTGAACAACAAGAACGTCATTTTAACTCTATTCTTCTTGTTGCAGGATTTGACTACATTTTATTTTGCAGAATTTAACCTAGCTGCTGGATTAGAGGGTATATTTACAGAGGGTGCAGAGACTTGCCTACTTAGGTTTTGTGTGCAGAAACTCATTCAACACTAATGCTCTCAAAGGGAGCAAATATTAAATATTGAGAAGGATGGACTATTTTTTGTTGTTGGCATTCTTAAAAAAAAGCTTTATAGCATAGCGATTTACATGCCTAGACATGAAAAACACTCATTCAAGAATACAAGTAGTGCACTAGAACAAATGATACCTGGAACTTTTGCCCCCAGTCATTTCTTTCTCCCAGAGCTCAACACAGTAACTTCCTGTTCATAAGTAATTTTGGACATCTCACAGCAGTACATACTTTCTTAATTTCCCTCACCTGGTATTCACCAATAATCTATGCAAAAAGAATTGTGACCAATTTCATATGGTGAATAACTTGGTCTTTACAACAAAGCAAGTCTGTTTTGAAAACAGAAATCAACAACAACAACAACAATCTACATACAATACTAATAATCAACGTATACAGCAGAAGTACATTAAACTCTCAGTTGCCTAAGGTGTACATCAAACATGCAGACAACCAAACTGGCTTAACGCTGAGGCATCCTGGGGTCTGGCTGAATTTAATTTAAACAGAGTACAACTACATTTGCACAGTGCTGCTTCTATAGCCATAGAAATGTATGTCTCCTGCACTACTCAGTACGAACTCAAATTCTGACACACCCGAGCTACTTTTGTCAAGCCAGCTCTAGGGTCCATCCTCTACAGCTGGAAACAAAGAGCATGATGTGGACAACCGTGACAGTTTTTCCATGAACCAACCCCAAATCTACCTACATCTCAAGCAAGTCCTGTGCCAGCATGATGCACCCCTGTGTGCAGGGTTCAGAGGAGATTTATGCATTTGGTGCTGCATATCCTGAAACATGTAGGGCCAATCAAGTACAACTGCCAAGCACCACAGTGCAGCCGAGCAAATAAGACTGCTGAGAAGCACAGAGCAGAGACATACACAGTCCAACAGAGCAGCCAACACCACACAGAACCAGCACCCATACCCTCCCACTATCCACCAGTCTCAGAATATATCCTATGCTTTTCTACAAGGAAAGCTAGATGGCATAATTAAATCTCAGTGCTGAATACATGCACCTTTTTCAACCTGTTGTGGGAAGAGTGTACTGTCACCTATAACACAGTTTACAGAGTTCAGATACTCAGAAGAACAGGAGACATAC
>NW_010562403.1:0-707 GCF_000687285.1 Phaethon lepturus | reverse complement strand
TTCTTGAAGCTAAAGCTCCTCTGCTTTCTGTATTTTCTTACTGCAAAGTATTAAAATTACAGTTTCCCAATCTTAACAGAATGGGTCTAAATTAAAGAAATCCTGCCACCTCAGCTTTCAATCAAGCTGAAAGATGCTCTTCAACAGATAACCTGGACCCAGAATAACATCTGCTAAGCAGAGATTCCATTCTAATATGATCCTTTCCTTTCCATTCCTCTTCTCAAGTCCATCTACCTCCCGGCTTCAATTCAGACTAAAAGCCCTTGCTGGAGGCTTATCCTGTATGGAGTGACAAATTCATTTGTAAAGGAAGTGCCACATGCAACATATCTAAAGACTTTTAGAATACCACATATTATCATACCAGATATTTAAGTCTGCTATGGAGCTCTGGTCACTTTTATTTGCCTATGGTGGGCTGACCCTGGCTGGACACCAGGGGGGGGCCCGCCCCGGCCGGACCCCCAGCAACAAAAAAAGCCACTCTGTCACTCCCCTCCTCAGCTGCACAGGGGAGAGAAAATAAAACAAAAGGCTCCTGGGTCGAGATAAGGACAGGGAGAGATCACTCAGCAATTACAGTCACAGGCAAAACAGACTCGACTTGGGGAAATTAGTTTAATTTATTGCCAATCAAAATCACAGTAGGATAATGAGAACTAAAACCAAATCCTTCCCCCCACCCCTCCCTTCTTCCCAGACTC
>NW_010562402.1:0-3938 GCF_000687285.1 Phaethon lepturus | reverse complement strand
TTTCCAACCTTAGTGATTCTGTGATTTGACTCAGCATGCTTTCCATGGTAATTAATCACCAGTTTCTTACACACTGCATTAGTTCATAGACCTGAATGATTCCCAAAGGAGGTCGCTATTTTTATTGCTGATTTAAAGGTTGAAAAATTTATGCAGACTTATGTAAAATGACTTCACCAAAATTATACAAGGAATAATAAGACTTAATATCGGAATCCTAGTGCAGTGTTGTCTCCTAAGCTACATGGTCCTCTCCTGTTTATTACAGAAATAGCAGAAGCATTTTCACATAGTATTTCTGCTCTTTTTAAATAGAAGAGTTAAAAAAATTAGTTACAAAGGGTTAACGTCCGTTGCTAAATAGATGTTATCCATGACCCAAGTATCATCCTAGACATTAGGCCGTGATCAAGTTAAGTGTTAGCTACAGCAGTAGTGCTGTTTCCTCTTCTAAAATGGTGTTTTACTGGTTTGTGATTTATGACTGCTGGGCATAAGCAGATGAATCTTTGTGTATATCACATCTTGAGGTTTAGTTCATTTCAAGTAATGTTACTTCTTCTGATACAGCACTGCAGTGTAACACTTTTCAGAATTGACAGATACCATTTCTGAGATTAACATGTAACGTAGAAGTGGAACCAGGACTCTGTCCTGCATCAGCGATACTCGGGTAGTCTGTTCTCCTGACCCTTGCTCCTCATTGTAACCTCATTGTAAAATGCTTCTGTGGCAAAGAGCCGTAGGACACTTACTGTGTGCCTTGGGAAGCTGAAAGAAGAGGGAATTTTGGAATTAATGACAAATGGCAATTAACGCTAGCTCGCTGGCTTCCCACTGGCCTGTTGAAGAGGGAATTGGGTTGGGCCACGTGTTTGGCCTAGTTGGTTTTAGTAGCCCATTAGTTTGCTTGCTTTTAGACGCCACCAGTTCTGTATTACTGTAATCTTTGTTGGTCAATATAGTGCAGCCCCGATTTGCAGCTGTGCTTGCATTTCTCTTAAGCCAAGCATGGCTCAGGGGTGGTAGTTTGGACACACCTGAGCTCTTCTGATAGTCACCTTTACTTACCTGGCAGAATAATAAATATAGAGTACCTTAATAGAGAACCTTAATAGGTTCTTATTACTACCTTGTAGGTTATGAGAGATGTTTTTACACTAGCGTGCTAGTTTGATTAATCTTCCTGTCCTGTTTTACTGTAAATTATATTTTATTTAAAAGTTTATGTGTAGGCTGTGATGCAGAAGTTTAAAAAAAGGAAGTTTGAGTAGGTCAGTGTAAGCTTATGTAATATTTTTAAACACTTTTATATCACCATTTCCTTTAAAATATTATTTTAACTGTTTAACTATTGCCCTAAGATTTCTTTCAGTTGATTTCCTACAGTCATATCTAGTGTGCTACTCTAATAGCTGCTGAAGTGGCTAGAACCTTATTCTTGAATTTTAGAGGCTTCCATAAAAAAACCCATCCTTTTTCTCTTAAAGGAGTGATTTTGCACTGTAGCTTGCTATGTGTCCTTCTAGTGAATGAATGCATGTCAGGCTTCTGTAATCACAGCTGCTGAAATTCCAAAATTGTGTTTAAATGACTGATATAGGACATGATTTTCAGTATGACCCATACCTCTGTAATGTAAGAAACCTTAATTTTTGAAGGAGTAATTGTGCTGTCATTTGCATTTCTGTAGTGTACTTCCTGTAAACTTCTTGGGGGGCATGTCTTATTTCCCAGCCTGTTGGATGTTTGCTGCATTCTGAATGCACATTCTTGCTGCTGTGACACTACTCCTCTTACACGTCAGCTGAGTATTTGCACTAATAGGCATCGTAACATGAAGCAGAAGTAAAAGTTAGTTTTTCTTGTACATTGAGGAGAATTTAATATTTCGGAAAATATGACAGTAATCCTGGAGACAGCCATAGTGAGGCATGTAGACAAAACTGTAATTTTGTGAGCTCTGTTAGTGTTTGTTAGTAGAAGTTGAATTGTTTATTTAAGACACTACTAGTTGCTAGTTGACGCAGCAACGTCAGGACTTTGCAATTCCAGTCTCTCAGAAGAAAAGGTCTAGTCAACAGCATTTCTATGCTGCTTGAGGAATGATAGCCTCCATTTTAAAATTACATGACTTAAAGGTAATATTCCCATCAGGGCCACGGAGGGGTGCTACAGTGTTACCCAAAAACCCCATTGACGCATAACTACTTGCTTTCGGTCACCATGTAGGCAGTATGGTATTCGTAATACATATCTGCGTACGTGAAACACGGATTTCCTTGTAGACAGACTTGCTTTTATGTGCTGTCAGTCAACAACACAGCACAAATCTTTGTCTTGATAACAATTTGTTACCATTACTGAAAACGTCAATCTATTACCAATATACTTTATCACCACACGGCAAGTAGTTTTACTGTTGGTGTAGCTAATGGGGATATTCTGCTGAACAGGAAGATGAATCATTTAATGATAGCCCAGCTATATTACAAGAGAATGCTTGTTCTGAGGAAGAAGCTATCATTGAGATTCCCACCCCTACTTGTGGGTGCTTTCCATGCTTAAAATTCCTTCCTAAGTGAGATTCTCACTGTACTAACTTAATACCTTAATATAGAATAAAATGCTTTGAATAAAAAATTATTCAAGTTATGAAACTCTCCAATTATGAAACTCAATCTTTGCTGCTTCTTAAAATCAAAGTAATATATGTTTCTTAAAAAAAAAAAAAAAACCCAAACCACTAAATGGAAAAAGGTATGAGGTTACTTGGACCTGAGGGTGTTTTTAAAGATACTCCTCTTTTTAAACAATAGAGTTACCACTACTTCTTCACGTTAAAATTGACGAGTTTTGCATTAACAACTAGTGGTTTGTAGTTTGATTAAACATTTTCATAGCATTCTCATTAGAAGTGTTTTTAGAAGGATGATTTAAACTGAACTGTGTAAATGCACATGGAATAAAAATCAACCTGTTGACTCTACATTTAGGTGCTAAAAGTTGGGCATCCAGCTTATAAAAGTCACTATGGTATTGCTTGCAAACAGGTAATTAACTCAATGATTTGAGTTCCTTTGACCAGCTCTTTGAAGCCTCCTGAACTATTATATTTCTTGGACTGTAAACTGTGGTGTTGACTCTCAGGACTAGTGGTTTCTCATCAGTCTTTTTCCTTTATGCCAAAGCCATTTAATTTTTTTTTTTTTTAAATTAACAAACAAACAAAATGCCTACCCACTTACCGAGTTTCTTCTTTGCTTCAGCAGCTCTAATTTAGGGCATATGAGTGTCAATAGTCTGAAAACTTAGCAAAGCTACACAGGCTGCCCGAAGGGAAAGCTTCTGCAGGTTGAAAAATTTGCTACAAGTTCTAGGAATTGCCCATGCTCGTAAGACTTGCTGAGAATGATAGTATACATGCCATAAATCCAGGTTATGACATAAATTACTTCCATGCCATATTTCAGTTTGAAGCAGACATGGTTGCACGTCCATTGACATAAACGGAGCTGCAGCTGTATTATGGACCCTCTCAGGCTGGGGTTTGAGACTGGTAGCAAAGTTGACTGAACTTAAAGTGCTGATACATAAGAAGTCCCGCATCACAGTAGCACAAAGTGGAAAAACTAAAATTAATATTTTTGCTTCTCTTATGCGAAATAATTTGAGGTCTTTTTGTTATTCTTCTGAGTTTCTATTTTAGCTTGAAGTATGATGGGGTTTTTAAATTTTTGTCCTTTTTTGCCTTTAGGAAGGTGAACCTTCTGGAAAGAGAAAAGCAGAGGATGATGACAAAGCAAGTAAGAAGCATAAGAAATATGTGATCAGCGATGAAGAGGAAGAAGATGATGATTAATATTAAGGAAGCACAAAAGCTGTTGTGTGGGGGGTTTTTTTATATATATATATTTATATATATATTGTACAGTTCT
>NW_010562401.1:390-942 GCF_000687285.1 Phaethon lepturus | reverse complement strand
GGCGGCCGGCGGTGCGAAGGCGAGGCAGAGACGGTGAACGGGGTCCAGTGTTCCCGGACTTTGAGGAAATGTTTAATGTTGAGGCATGTTTTATGTCAATCAAACACATAAAACGCTGTTACTGTTACCGGGACTGCATAAGCCCATAAAGATGCACTTTTAAACTTTTAAAAGTAAGGTACCGTAATTACATCTAATAGAACCCTCCGGGTCCCAGGGGTGCCTTTCCTGCTTTTAAGATACCCAAGGTGGATGAGGTAAAGGAGAAAAAAAAATCTTCCTTAAAGCTCTGAGGGCAGAAAAATGCAAACGCTGTCCAATTCCGTGTGCAAGATCTCTCAAGCCTTGATTTATTGGCTTTAATAACTGTGGGATCTCTCTCCGCTTTTTGGCTCAAGAAATTGAAGCCATGAGGTTGTGAGAATGTCTTTCTTCCAGAATAATCTGCTCTAGTGCCAGTCATTGGGGAAAGCCAGCAGGCTCGCTTTATTTGAGCTGCGTGATGCTCTTTCTAAACCGGCTTTAAAGCTAACTTCGTCCTAAAGCAGCCTG
>NW_010562401.1:0-359 GCF_000687285.1 Phaethon lepturus | reverse complement strand
AAAAAAAAAAAAAAAAAAAAAAAAAAAAAAGGCTTATTCTGGGAAGCGAATGGCTCGTCCATGGCTTACGAGAAGGTGCGACTCCGCCGCGGTTGATGGCGTCACCTAATGATTTTATGACGCAGCTACGCTGCTTCTTGAGCAAAGACGACTGAGCTTTGGGCCGCCGCGCTCCCTTGCCCGGAGGAGCTGTGGGTCAGTCTCCGTGCTGGTTTTCTGCTGGAAATAACGATGGCTTCTACGGGAGGAGTAAGTAAAAAAAAGGAATTATGCATCTGAAAGCCGGGGAGACGTGCAAGCGGAGGATTAGGATCAGATTGCTGAAGCTGTTCCTGCCCGCTGCCTTTCACCACCCCCCC
>NW_010562400.1:0-4228 GCF_000687285.1 Phaethon lepturus | reverse complement strand
GAAAAATTCAGTGCGCACACTCATTGAGGAGAGTACGCACCTTGGGGGGGTGGTAACTTTTGAGAGGCATGTGCGTTTTAGTATTATAATGATATTATAATTAGCAAAGTTCACTCTAAGTACAGCACTTCATCAAAGTTGGCAGGTCCTTGGCCCAGGACATCGCAAGCGCAACCTATCAATGTACATCCTGTGCATCCCTAAACTCCCCTGTTCACAGAGCGTGGCCGCGAGGTCTCCGCTCCGCTCCACCCTCCATGCAATCTCCCCCAGAGTCAGCACACCAGGTGCCCCTGATGTTGCCAACATCCAGGGCCGTTCAGGGAGTCTCCATGGCACAGACCCGTTGTACATGAGTGCTACGTTCCACCTGGTTTCAAGGCTGTTCTTAGAGGGTAAATTTCCGAAGTGCCCCTCAGCGATTACTCCACACCGAGGTGAAAGCAGCCTGCGGAATTCCCACCCTTGCCTGGCAAGACCCCAGCCCTCCCGTTTGCGCAGCGCACACCAGCCACCGGCCCCCAGTCCGTGCAGGCTGAAGGCACCTATCGTCTCTCCTTCTCAAGCCGCCTCACTCTGCATAAGTACTTCAAAGTATACTGGGAGAAGGATAAAAAACATGAAAGAAGCTTTTGTAGGCTTGTAGTCTGGATGCTAAGGAGCAATGGACCTTGAGGCGGTGAGCTGACATAAGAGTTTATTGCTACTGGAAAGGGGGGACCTCACTCTTCCCGTCCTCTGCTCCCTCTTACGTGCTCCAACTGCATATTTTTCACCAGCTTTGCTGTACACCAGACCCCTCTGTGGGCTGATTCAACTACATAAGGTGGTGGAAAATGCACCCGGCGAAAGATACGTTCTGTTAGGCAATACAGATGCCTGGGCTCTCAGACAAGCCCCGCGAGGGCAGAGCTGGCAGGAGAGATGAGGGACCGCCGGGGTGGGAAAGGCAGAGGAGACAAGACCTCCCACCTGGGAGCTGCAAAGCATCACAGTGCATTAGCCTGTGTGCAGCCACAGCCTTTAGCTTCTTTTTTAAATAACACAGGATCTCATAAACGATGATTCAAAGCACGGACTTGAAATATCGGTGAGTAGCAGAGAGAAAAACCTGAGAACCCAGCACCAGACTGTCACTGATATGCATAAAGGCAACAACAAAAAGCAAAGGTGAGTGATAAAGCAATCACCAGGAGTCAAACAAACAGCAACTGCAGCTACTTTTTTTAGGGATCTTATTGGGTTTTACTGAAATAGGGATCGTACCAGGTTTGGGAGGGCTCAGCTCCGGTTTGGGCAGTCTGGACCTGCTTGCCTGCATGAAAGCAGCACTTCTGAGCTTACAGGGATGTAAGTTTTAGCAAAGATTTTGTTAAGAAAGTGAATTACAAAATCATTATCCTCTTTGTACGTCTTATGAGGAGCGGCTGAGGGAACTGGGGTTGTTCAGTCTGGAGAAGAGGAGGCTGAGGGGAGACCTTATCGCTCTCTACAACTACCTGAAAGGGGGTTGTGGCGACGAGGGTGTTGGTCTCTTCTCCCAAGTAACTAGTGATAGGACAAGAGGAAATGGCCTCAAGATGCGCCAGAGGAGGTTTAGATTGGATATTAGGAAAAATTTCTTCACCGAGACGTTGGTCAGGCATTGGCACAGGCTGCCCAGGGAGGTGGTGGAGTCGTCATCTCTGGAAGTGTTCAAAAAACATGTGGATATGGCGCTTCAGGACATGGTTTAGGGGCCATGGTGGCGCTGGATTGATGGTTGGACTTGATGATCTTGAAGGTCCTTTCCAACCCAGTGATTCTGTGATTCTGTGAAGAGACTAAATTTAAACAGTTTTTTTTTTTCTTTCCTTTCAAAGGTTGGTTAGCTTCATCAGTAATTGTCCTGAAGCTGCCTGGTTTATCCAATATTGCAATTTTATACCCTACATATGTAAACTAAACATACTTTCTGTGGGAAAAGTAAAGCTACTCTGCTGGCTTGAATGACTATCACAGAATTGGAAGACTTATTCTTGACAGTTTTTATTTAATGATGACCTTATTCTATAAGAATCTCTCAAGGCAAGCCATTAGCTCAGTTTTAGCTCATTTCTTCTTTCAACAGTTAGCAACCAAATGTATGAATGCTCTCATAGCGTCTTTCTGACTCTATGAATGCTTTCATAGAGTCTTTCTGACTCCCTGTTAAACAGTTTCTGAAGTCTGTTCTAGTGAATGAGAAGATAGATACAAGCAGTCGCTCGATCAGGTCTTACCTTACAATGAAACAGTTCTGGCTTTCCAAAATAATCTGAGGAGCTGATCTCTAGTTTGGTGATTCATTAATTATCTTATTGATAAAGATGCATTAAGCCAAATCCAAGTCTTTTGAAGACATCAGGTTGACTGGAATGAGACTGAAATATTGGACCTCACAAGCTGTAATTCTTTCTCTCCAATATACATCTAAGTAAAACCCAGAGACAGCTGGCTTGCAAGCTACTTCACAGCTTACGCAGGCAAAAAAGGTAAAGTTAGGTGGATTACAACTACTTTCTTCATTGTATTATATTAAACTATATTCATTTTCATACTTAAAATAGTCACTGTAAAATTCTGATTTCCTCTCAAGCTGAGCTCAGTTCTAGGGGTTCCACATAGTATCTGTGGAGTGGCAAAATAGGAAACACCAACTTCTTTAAAATTGGTCACGGAAGCCAAATTTCCTAAATGCAAGTCACACCAATATAATATGATGCATGTATCATTACATTCACTGATGCACACAGTTTTTTCCCCAAAGAGAATCTTAGGATTTAAGATGCCAGAGAGTCCTTCTCAGAAACTCTGCTTTCTCAATATTTTTGTTCTTTCTGTTCTGGAAGTAGTGCTAAAAGGTAGATTAGATAGGAAACTGGAACTCAAATTCCCAGTAATGCTTGGGTCCTGAACGTGCCAACACACTGTCAGCACTGAGATGTAGTGTTTTTTGGTATCAATGTAATATTGGTTACCCAGAGAGGTGGTAGATGCCCCATCCCTGGGAACATTTCAGGTCAGGTTGGACAGGATTCTGAGCAACCTGCTCTAGTTGAAGATGTCCCTGCTTACTGCAGCAGGGGTGGACTAGATGACCTTCAAAGGTCCCTTCCAACCCAAAGATCCTATGATTTTGTGATCCTATGACTTGCTGATTGCGTGAATGTTATAAATATTTTAGTGTGTACTGACAATTGCCAACAGTGGAGATACCAAATCCTTATTTCTGAATAATAAAGTTAATATAAAGCCTATCTGAGTAAGTACCTCAACAGAAATGCTGTTTATAGAGACACCATTGCCATATCACCACACAGCTGTAATCACAGAATTTGATATTTCTACAGTATTTCGGGGGAGAGGCGGGCAATAAAAAGACCCTTCATGAACATATATAAAACCACACTCATAAATCACCTCCATAACATTTTAAATAGCTGCTTCGGAGTTTGATCCTCTACCACTAAAGTCAATGGAACTTTTTGCCACTCATTTAGGTAGGATCATATTCAAAGCTTTAATATCCCACTGCGTCACTTTGAGGAAAATCTCTCCTTATTATAAGAGAGTCCTGTAATTTGGTTTCCAGCTGTAGAAGATTACTTCTTTCCTTTTCCCTTTGTATGCATTTTATAACAGAAATAAAACACTGCACAATCACAGTGCAAAACAAAAGCCCCAAGGGCATTTTACAGACACTAGTGGCTCTTTAGGAAATCTTTAAAATCTCCAAAGCCACTGTGATTACTTTGTACTACCTACTAAAGAACACTTTTCCACAACTGGTAAATAATATGATATTTTGAAGTGTATTGAAATTGCTCACGGAAGGTCAGCTGCATACGCTTACTCAGAGTCAGTCTTGTTATACTGCAATTGAGATATAGTGGAAATATTACATCTTTAATAGCCAATACTTCATAGACGGATGACAAGTGTATGTGCTGTCCCAGCGCCTGGCTCAAAAAGTATTTTTCTGTGTCTGTTTTCCTTTGTTTATTTGTAAACTTTAATAGAAGCCCATCTGGAAAAAAAGAAAAAGAAAAAAAAAAGACAAAAATTCCGCTGCAAATATTCAGAGTTATATAGAGAAGCTCAGGAAAAAAAGCTAAACCAAAGCAGGCCAAGATCACAGAAGCCTCATCCTCCCTTTTCCGGGGCAGCAGAGGGCTGACAGCGGCTCTGCGACGCCCTGGCGGCGCGG
>NW_010562399.1:0-1542 GCF_000687285.1 Phaethon lepturus | reverse complement strand
GGGCCCGCGGATGTTTCCCGTTGTGAAGGGTGAAGTGAGACTTTGCCGGGAGGCTTTGAGGTACAGCGAGGCCGCGGGAATAGCCGGTGGCTCAGAGGAGGTGGGGTAGAGGTTAAAGATAAAGAAGAAATTTCAGCTCATTGGCAGAGCACATATTTTTCCAATACAAAAGCAAATGGGGGAACCCTTAAATAAATTGACTCTGTAAAAACGTCCTTTTGTATTACTGCCTCTCCTTTTCAGGGGGAAAACACCAAGGTTTATTTTCATGGCTCCCGAATAAAAATATCGTTGCTACTTCATAATTTCACAGAACCAACAAGCAGTCCATAGCTATTTAAATACACAGGCCCCCCTCGGCACCCGCCATCCGCCCGGCTGCAGGAGCAGCTGCCACGTAATTACAAGTCCTCGTCACAAGCGCGGAGAAACAAGTTGTGGCATTTAGGAAAGGTCTGCAAAAATAGGTGTCAGACCTTAACTAATAGTGATTGTCCTTCCATTCTGCTGTAATTTACATTTAATTCACACATTTCATTTCCATTTAAAATATGATTACAGTGTTTTGAAGCACATCTCACCTGTCCCCTCCGATTAAGGCAAGATGAAAATAACACGAAGCAGCAGGAGCGAGGCTGGCTGCCCCGGGTCTTGGCTGCGGGACGAGCACGCGGTGCTGTTCTCCGAGCTGCGGAAAGGGACAGAGAGGACTTCCGAAAACGTCACCCGCGCAGGGACAGAGGGACACACACAGGCACACGGACACACAGACACACAGCCCTGCCCCACCGTCCTGCTGCCTCGGGCAGGTGATTCTTGCTGCAGGGTTTTGAGCACCAACACAGGGAATCAGAAGTGCCAACAGAGAGAACTGGGGTGCAGAGAGGACGGCTCTCTAGGCTGTGTTTTCCCATATTTTTTTGTGGAATACACGGGCTTATCCTTGTGACACACTAGTGTGGCATACGGGCAAGCGAGTTTGTAAGAAAAAGCAGCATCTGGGCATCTAGTACAGCCCACTGCAAAACCGGGCACAGCCTGTCCTGGAAGAGCATAACCAGGGCTTGGGAAACAACACCGTGAGCTTTTCGGCTGTAGGTAGCTGGCTTAAATCCAGGCCCGCTCGGTGGAAGCTGGGCTAGAGAGCCCGGTCCTGTAGTATTGCTTTCATTCTTGCATTCAGCAAGTTTCTGTAGAAATAAGGCATTAAGTTTGGAGCTGAAGCTGCAAATTAATACTCCACAATTCATATCCTGGAGTTTGCTCTTTCTAAGTCCAAGCAATTTACGCCACTCCGCTTCATTTTGGGTACCGCTGCCTTTCCCCTCGCTATCGCCCGGCTCTCCCTGCTCAGGGCTCTCGATGAGTTTTTTTCCTTGAATCTCGTTTCCCACAGATCTTAAAAAAGGAGGATGTGGGGGAGGGAGTAGTGAGACCAAGTGTCTGGGTTTCACTCACACTTTATTTCCACCTCAGCATCGTCTGCGGTGACAGCTCAGCTTGGCACGAGGCTGTCCTGTTGTCGCTGCAACAGGAGGTGGA
>NW_010562398.1:0-17360 GCF_000687285.1 Phaethon lepturus | reverse complement strand
ACCCATTTTTAAAAAGGGCAGAAAGGAGGACTCTGGGAACTACTGACCTGCCAGCTTCACCTCTGTGCCTGGGAAGATCATGTAACAGATCCTCCTAGAAGCTATGCTAAGGCACATGGAGGACAGGGAGGTGATTAAAGACAGCCAGCATGGCTGTCTTGCTGGTCCTGCCTGACCAAGCTAGTGGCCTTCTATGATGGAGGGACTATATCAGTGGACAAGGGAAGAGTTACAGATGTCATCTATCTGGACTTCTGTAAGGCCTTCGACACGGTCTCCCACAACATTCTTCTCTCTAAATTAGAGAGAGATGGATTTGATGGGTGGACTGTTCAGTGGGTGAGGAATTGGTTGGATGGTCGCATCCAGAGGGTAGTGGTCAATGGCTCAATGTGCAGATGGAGATTGGTGACGAGCAATGTCCCTCAGGGGTCCGTACTGGGACCAGTACTCTTTAATATCTTCATGAATGACAGACACAGTGGGATCGAGGGCACCATCAGCAAGTTTGCAGATCACACCAAGCTGAGTGGTGCGGTTGACATGCCTGAGGGATGGGATGCCATCCAGAAGGACCTGGACAAGCTCGAGGAATGGGCTCATGTGAACCTCATGAGGTTCAACAAGGCCAATGTCAGGGCAACCCCCGGTGTATCAGTACAGGCTGGGGGATGAAGAGATGGAGAGCAGCCCTGCCGAGAAGGACTTGGGGGTAAGTTGCTCTAGTTGAAGATGTCCCAGCTCATTGCAGGGGAGTTGGACTAGACCTTTAAAGGTCCCTTCCAACCCCAACCATTCTATGATTCTATGATCTTCTGCTAGCATACAGACCATGAACAGGCCACAGACCACACAGGTTAGGAAACATTGCTCCAGATGGCTTAGCCTTAAGAAAATACCTATTATATCTGTGCATGTTTTCAAGCATATTCAAAAACAAACCTCTTCCAATCAGCTTTTCTGTTCTACGTCCATGAACACATGACCCCGTGAATAATGCACATGCTGTAGCTGGGGGGCATCTAACTGGAATTATCAAGTTGACTTACTGCAGTATATAACTGCATTAAGATTCAGTTGCTGATCCTATTGACTGTTCACCATCACCTGAGACATATGTGTACTCCTCTCCTTATGTAATATTATCATCTTCAGACTCTCCAATCTTCTCTTGTAGCTTTGTTAGAGTAACTAAAATTATTTGTCAGAGTAACTGAAATTATTAGAATGGTTGGAAGAATTTAAAGTACTTTTTCTTCTCCTTTTTGGCAGCATACGTTTATCTGATTTAGCAGTGTCCTGGTTTGCCTTCTTATTCTGACTAGGAGATACAACAAATTTCTATCATCAGTTCCCATCACTTGATAGAATAATTTTAGCGTCAGATGAAACTAGCTTTGCCTGATTCTAGGAAATGCCCTTCAGTCTGCACAGGCTATGATATCCTTTATCTGGCTCTTCTTCTGCTGTGGGTCTCTACCATCATCAAAGAAAATCCTCCCCATGTCTGATTCTCTAGCCACAATGGGCATGTCAGTAAAACAAGTCTCTCACAGGATTATATAAAATGCACCTTAGACAGTGGAGCCAGGGGTTCAAAGCTCTTTGAGTACTCATATGAAGCAACAATTTAATTTCCCTTTCTTCATCAATTCTTCATTCTCTCGTGATGTCTTGGCAACATTTTGTTCCCATTCAACATTCATCATTAGCTTCTTTTTTTCTCTCACTTCCTTTTATATTCCTTTCCCTCCTCATCTGCTAATTTAAAAGGAAATTGCATGGTATTCAGCATTATCAGCCAATCTGTTTACTCTGCTCTTGTTCAAATGAAGACCATTTCTCACACACTGAGCTGCCCTGTCTCACACCCATACACACTATTATTATCCTCAAAGCCCATATTTTCTTTCATATGCCACCTAGAGAGCTAACCACCCTTCCAGAGGTATAGATCTTCCAAAAATCTTGTCTCTCTCTTTAAAATTAAGATGTGGAAATTGAGATCTGTGGGAGAGAAGAGAGATGTCCAGATTTAGGCCTTCTCTCACTCCCAAGCAGTCACGTAACAGTAGTTACCTTGGCACACATGAAAAAGAAAGAGGAGGTCCTGACACCATTCAGCTGTCAGCGGAGCAGCATTCAAAACCACAGATTCCACACCCAGCCAGGGGAGACCACCTCTGTGTGGAACAAGCCTTTTCTTGAGAAACAGCTTCTCTGTGGGCCAGAATCCCTCACTTCCACCAGATAAGCCCAGCCATTCTTAACTGTAACTCCTTGAAGCACCCTAAATAATTACTGTTCCACATTGCTGTTTTTGCCAATACTGACTTGCTCAGTATTATGCAGTTCATGGTTTCATTACTGAAAATAACATTGATTTTGACATCATGCTCCAACTCCTTAAGATATAAGATTAATAATACAAAGTCTCCTTTGATCCCTTATCAGAGTGGCTAATGCTAATAGTAAAATGCTGAAACAGTTCTTGATAGTAACAATGTGAAAGTTTTGCATACTCAGGCACAATAAGCCTAACTAGTATTAATAGCTTTTAAAACCCAGTGAGAAACAACTAATAGGAAAGGCTTTCTTAGATCTGCAAGTGCCAGAATTCTCCTCTCATGATCTACTGAAATATTTTAGAGAGATGTTATCCTTTAGAAAGGGGGCTATCATTTTAAGTGATAATCCTATTGAATCATTTAAAATATAAACAAAAATTGAACTGAATATGCATCTGTTTCTATAGATATGAGATCAGCTGGAAAAAGTGGTCACCACTATCAAATGTCAAATGTGAATTTCCAAATTGGATTACAGATCAGATTTTTTCAATTCATAATTAACTTGGTTCTAAATAGAGGGGTTTAGAATAAAGGAGATAACTGAGATTTCGCTTCATCAAATATTCTAGTTTGCATTTCAGGCAGATGTTATGAAAATATATGGGTTGCTTCAGAACATAGATTTGACATCCTGTTACTGCTCTCAAACTGACCCAGCTTTAGCAAGGTATTCAAGCACATGTGTAATTTTAAGCAGGTAAGTAAACAAACTTGCTTCAAAGTTGAAACATTTTACTTAACTGATGCTTTGATAAAAGCAACTCTTGTCAAAGACAGTGAAAGCTACACAACTGGCAAGATGGCAAAGACCAACTTCTCTGCGGTTATTTAGGAACAAAATATGAATGTGTATGTATTTAGCACTTGGGAATTTAAAAAAAGACATGTCCAACTTTTGCATGAGTATGTTACTATTAATACAAATCTTTATGTGCTGAAACAAGTGGATTCTTGTGCGACGGAAAAGTAGATCACAATAATTTTACTGAATATTGGAGCTTGACTTCTTACCAACTGCAGGAGGATATCATGCTGTTGTATTATATGTTGCTTAGCAATGTAATGTGGGAAGCAGCACCACAGCCCTTGACAGCACCACTGTCCATTGAAATGCTTGTGAAATATTACCTGGGTTATATAAAGATAGCATACAGAAAAATAGCATGAAGTTTCAAAACAGGACAAAGAGAAAGAAGGCAGCTGTAAAGAAAAGGCATTGCTATTCCAATAGCAAAAAGGTCTTCCTGGATGATCTTTCACTATCTGAATACACACAGCATAAATTAAATATGGAGAAATCATATCTGTAAAATCTCATTGCAGCTATGCTTACAAATGATATACTGCATTGTAGAATAACTACTCTGTAACAGTTGAATAGCTCTGAGTCCATATATGTGCCAATGCCTCTACATTACTACCATATAAAGAAGACCTATTGTTTATTCCGACGTTTTGCTTTAGAGGAAAAGTTTTGCGCTCTGATGTACCGATTACTCAAGCTGAGCAGAATATAGACAAGAGGAGGAGCACTAAGCAAAGATGGATTTGTTCTACAGATTATGTGATGGCGTCTCTTATCAGTTAGACAAATACGAGTATTCACCTTTTGTGGCTCCAGAGTATACCAGGTTACAGGTTACAGGTGTCACAGGCACACTCTCTTGCATTGACTGCACTTGCTTTTTCTCTGGTGCCTTTTGCATAGAGGAGTGTCAATCTGCTCTTGCTTGATTGGTTTTGACAGCCTCAGTATAACAGCCTCTGCCAAGATTTGCCTTCATGCATGCCCTATGTTTCTTTGGCCTATCTTCCAGCCATTCACCATATTTTAACTAGTTAGAGAAAACAGCTTGGGTAATCTGTTTTCTGACCTTCATAGCAGATGCCGAGACCTGTGTATTGAAGCATACAAGAGTGCTACTTCATTGCCTAGTGTTGTTAACACTCTAAAACTTCAGCATTTCCAATGTCACTCTCTTTTCTCCTGCCTAGTTTCTTATATGCTCACCTTTCCCTGGTAAAGGCATTGCATAATGTTGAAGGGACATGTGAACGAGCCAGCGTGACAGTGTCATTAATAACTCAAATAGTAATGAATTCCTCCGAACTGCTTCAAAAAGGGCTTCTCCAAAAGATGGCAGCCCATATTATGCTACTCTTGCCAGAGACTACTGCTGAAGGCAGGCAAGCATTTTCATGTAGCATGCCTATGAAGAACTGAGCACAACTGTATCATGGGTCATTTGCCATTATCATTCAATAAAAGTTTCCTTCATCATCACCACTCCCTTCTTGGCAAAGTAGCTCCCACCCGGAACCTGAAGGAGACACTAGCAATGCAAAGAGAAAATACACGAAACTAAATCTGTACACAGGAGATATATCACCATCAGATTCAATCTAAACTTGCAGTACTTTGCAGTTCATAAGCAAAGTGGATTCACCGCTCACTAACAAAGTTTTGTAATTTGAGGAAGCATCAGGCTCATATTCTTACTTTGTCATATAGAACAAACCTCAGATTATGATGGTCCACAAAACACAGGACCTGCATCTTTGTAAAAAAATACTGAATAGACATGACAGATCCTAGGGACCTTTCCAAAGAACAATTCAATATTCCCTTTTATAGTATTTGGCAGGAAAACACCACAGAGTTTATTCAGCTTGAATTAACTAATGGATTTGAGCATTCTCTTTAACAAAGAGAAAAGATGTTGAGTTACACTGACTGCAGGGTTACAGAATGCTTTGGACGAATCTCATAAAATGATTTACCACAGAATCTGTGCTGGCTTTTCTCTAAACTCACAGGCAGTGATGCTTTGTATTTTAAATAAGAATTCTTAAAATTTGTTTAGAACGTTTATTTTTGTTGGTATATGTATCACCAGTAAACATGGGGAGTTACTTGCCTTTATTAGAAAAGTGATGACGGACAAAATAAAAGATATTATGCTGTTGAAAGAAACCATATAGCAGAAGCAAAAGTTTCAGGCAGGCCATACCCTTCCAACGCGCCAACAAACCCCACTGCATAAACACATGGAGTATGTATTTCTTTAGAGGAGGACCAAATTCCTTCCCACAGAGCAGAAGCTCATATAAATATAGGAATACCAATGGTGAGATTTATCCTGTAGTAAATGTCACTCATCTTCAGCCAAGAGGAATATGGTTTTGATCTCAAGGAGTATGCATTTGATATATAATAACCATTCTCCTAAATCAATATTGAGTTGTTTAAGCAGGAAGGGCTCTTAGCTGAAAGTAACTGCATTTGTCTCCATACGAAAATGGAAGTGTTTGTTGTGGAGACCTTCCTGAGCATACAGCTACTAGTTGTATCAAACTGTGCACACTATACACAGTGTTAAGGACATAAATCTCCCTTCATGATGCAGGAGTTCCACAGAGATTGCATTGGAGAAAGGCCCATAGAAAGAGCTGTTCCTCATGTGTTAATGTGTACAAGAAGGCAGTATTTTCTCTGTGGAAAAGAAAGCAGGAAAGCTTACACAGGTCAACACTAATCACTAGGCAGTATTCCCAAATTTGTACTTGTTACCTGAAAAGAATACATTTGATAATTTAAAATACTGAATGTAACACAGTGTATGGGTCATCTCTCTTCACTGGCATCAGAAATATATGTGTATATATACATATGTAATATGTATTTTCACTACAGCATTCCTTTGGCCTTTGAATCATTTAATATTTCTTTGAATTCCTTAATTTGATTCCCTTAACTTAGTTTTTTAAGCTTCTGCCACATATTCTTGATGTTCCAACCTTGGCTTCCTTTTACCCCACCTGAAATTAAGACCTATTCTGTGGCCTCTGTGTCTCTAATGGTTAAACATGTGAATGTATAATTCAGCCAGAAGGTTCTTCATAACAGTGCAGTCTTACAATAGATTAAAAGCAGTTAGCTTTTACTAATGCAAGCCCCATTTCAGATCTAGTGCTTCAGAGAAGTTCAGTAGAGGCAGACTTCTTCCTTTATTCCTCACTTTCATCCTGAAGAGACGTTTTTCAAATTCACTAAAATTCAAGGCTCTTTAATTTTTTATTTTATTTTTGATGATTTGCAGCTCAAAACCAGAGAAGCTGGCTGGCATGATGCAACTGCATTCTGTCTTGCTCTCTATAAAAATAATTTTGGCAAGGAGAATAAGTAACATCCATATTTTCATAGTCAATTCCTCAGAATAACTTTCAAAGTCTGCCCTTATGTTTTTCACCTTCCCGAGCACGTTGAGTTCTGGAAGCACCCAGAAGTGGGGAACAGTTGCAGTTAAAGAGTGAAGAGCAAGACCACTCCTGGCTTCCTCACAGCCTTTCAGTATCAATCAGCATCATTTACTCGGCTTGTCAGTTCAAGGCCACAAACCCATCTGATACTAATTCCTGTTTTTTCCCTCTGACTAAGCTAAGCCTTTGGACTAATTCCCTCTAGTCAGAGGATGAAAAACACACCTGAACAGCAGATGGTGTATGCATCTGCCTCTAATGTATAAGTTCAGAAGTGACCAATGTTAGGTGAGGCTTCTTAGTGTTTGCAGACCAACACTCTCACCAAAAGACCTTTCCTCTCATACTGCATTTCCTAAGAGAATGATTACAGAGCTACATGTAGTGAGATTATCAAGACTGGTTTAGCTGATGGCATTCTGCATTTGTGTATCAAAAGATGCAAAAATGCAGGAAAAGGCAGGGAGACTACAGAATGGATGCAGGCACTTTAACTCTTTGTTTCATTTCTAGTTAAAATGTCAAGCAAAAAAAGATTTCACCAGGACAGTCAGAAGGAACAGCTTTTCACAGCTTTTCAGTGTCATCAAGTTTAGTTTCCCAGTGAAACAGTAGTCTGAAGCTAATGCACAAATTCCAGACTCCACCTGGGCCGAGGCCTTTCTGGTGAATTTGCTGAGGCATATTAGTGCTTATCATGATGATTGACCTCGTGAAATGGACACGATTTTTGAAAGACTGGCATGAGGCTGACATTTATTTCAGGATTTTCTGAACAGGTACCTTATGAAAAAATCTCAGTTACTTCTAACTTGGATTTAATCCTTACAAATAAAGGATCCTATCCTACTGCTTTTCTGTGGAGACACACAACTTCTCAAAGGAACCATTTTAGATAACTGATGGAGATATTAATTTTGCATCTTTGCAAGAGAAAATAGAACTAAGCTGGCCTCAGTGGAACAGGAATAGCAGAGCAGTTGCAGTGGTAGATCAGCAGTGAAGGAGTTAATACACTTTCTCTTCAGAGAAGAGGATGAGGATGTCAACACTCCTTTCACCAGCCATATGACAAAATAAGTGCTGAGCTGACATGCAGCAGATGCCTGGCATGCAGTTACCTGTCTACCACACAAACCAAAGGCTACAGCAAACCTGGAGCTAAGGGATGAAAGAATGGCACCCACTCATGTTCCAAAGGCTCCTGGCCTGCACAGCAGGAACACTCATCATCTTTAATGCACAGCTTAGCAACAAGAAGCACAATTAAGTGACAACAGAGCACCTACATATATGCTATGGAGACACCAACAAAGGAAAACGGCTTTTCCTAAAAGACCCCATGGTTGAAGTGCAGCAGTGATGTGAACACCTATGACCCCTTCAGCCTGGGATGTAGGGTAATAGATATCGATGCATTAAGCCCTTTTAAACCGGGATTATCTGAAGAAACCAGTTTCAGCACCGATGCTTGATGGCACATTTTAGTACTACCTTGTGTTTCCCTGTGGAAAAGGCTTAAACTCCCTCTTGTGGGTAATTTGAGAAAATTGTTCTGTAACAGACCACAGCAGAGTTTGCAAGAAATCAATCTCTCTTTCAAATCTTCAATTTTTCCCATGCTATGTCCCCTGACCATTCCAAAACAGGTTGTGTGGTCTCCATCCTTCAAGGTTTTCAATACCAAACAAGACAGAGCCCTAGGCAACCTGACTTTACCGCTTACTCTGCTTTGAACAGGAGGTTGGATTAGAGACCTCTTGAGGCCCCCTCCAACATGTATTATAACCTATATTCTTATGATCCTATATACACAAAAAGGAGAAAGCATCCTCTCAAAAGAATGCAACAATCGCTACAGAAGAAGAAAAAGAAACACAGAAGCAGATTAGGAACTTCATACTACTCTCTATTTCATTAGTTACAAATGTAGTTGACATCATCATCTGTTCTTGAAGATTTTAGGTAAATTACTACAGGAAACACAGAAATGTACTTCACTGTCCTAATTCTCAAAACAGATGAAGAGAGGCTAAGAATGAAACAGAAGTACAAATAAATACACAGGATAGCGTTGAAACACACTGACAGCAGTATCTGAAGTATTATCTCAAGAGCCTCTTTTTATATCTGTACCCCAAAGTAACCACAAACTGTAAATTCGGGCATATCTACTGCTAAATTAAAATTTTGATTCACCACAAGCCTAATTTTTAAAATACTAGCATAGTTATGAGCATCAATATTTACTTTCTGAAAATAAATAAAACAATACATCTACATGTTTTAGATCCACAAGTCTCAAAGCATTTTAGAAAGTCAGAGGAGCACTACAGATCCACAAAGGTTACAACTGCTGCTTAAAGTTATGAGATCAGGCAAGTGCACTGGATCTTGGGCTTTGTTGTTGAGCTCAAATCATCTAATGAAAGTTCAGCCCAGAGCTTTGAGTGCAACGTAATGAACATTTTATGAGGCAGCAGAGGTGGATACAGAAGATACAAAGGCAAAACAGAATTTACCACTAAGGAATTGTTCACATTCAAAGCCTATATATAAGAATAAACTCAAGAAATAAAAGGACCATTTGAGTAATTTCCTACAATGAAGCTTTATAGCACCATAAACAAGATATCAAGGCCATGGTAGTCAAAATGCTATGCCAGTACAGCTATACCCCTTTGTTGCATACATTTTTAACCGGAGTCAACTGCTTGTCCTTGAATTTATTTTTTTAACAACCCAGCAGTCATTTCAACTGTGGGCAAAGGGCACTATAAGCACATGCTTACAAATTCTGCAATGCGAATGAATAAAAGAAGAATAGAAGACATCCAATTCCTTCTAGACTGTACCCCGTTCACAAATTAAATGTAGTAGACCTCATCTTCTAAAGTTATTTAATGTAATGTGGACTGGTAATTATGTTGAGTGTTTCCTCTTGGCAGATCTAGATTTTGCAGCTTCCTCACCTTGCTCTACTCTGCGAGTTTCTAGATTATGCCCGGACATTCTGTTCAACTGCATTCACATTGTCAAACCTTCTATGGCAATTTAGTCACCTAATCCAGCTCCAGTGCCCCATAGGAAAGGACCTTATATCCTGCTTCTAATATTATCTGTTTGTCATTTCAACCATGTGAGGTGTTATATTATAGTTGTCTTGGGTTCCCTTCATTGATAAATTTTCTCAATCTCTAAATGAACAGCGTATTTGTCCTACCACCTCAGGTTTTCTCCCTTTTATTTCTAACATCTATGAAAGATGCGTTGATTGGACAGGAATAACCAAGTCTGGTTTAGTTGAATCTTAAACGGAAAAGCAGAGTTACGTGAAAGCAGCACCCCTTTGCTGGATTGTTCAGTCACACAGAAGGGAAAAAATTTATTTAAAAAATATTATTCTTTTTCCTCCATCAGAGACACTAGCTATTAAGAAAAAGTTCCAGGCTTGCACCATAAAACATTAGGACAAGGCAGTGTTAGATCTTATTCCTGCTTCAGAACTGCTCAGACACCACAATGCAAAACATGGGCTTCTAATGTCTCCCTATCCCTGTTCAGTCTGCATCACAGCAGTCAGTCTTTATTACAAATGTTAGAAATACACGAAACACACCAGCCTGTTCACATGTGAGTAAGAAATTCTTTCTGAGAAAATAACAGCGTGACCTCCTGGGACATGCAATATACTTTGCTTTCAGCTCTGATGATCACACAGCATTAAGGCCACTTTTGACAACTAATAATGCACCCAAATGCACTGCCAGACACAAGACAGGCAGCTGGTGAGTCCTGACTAGTAGAAACGTGCTATTAGCAGCCAGAGAATGACCCTCCGTTTGTAAAACCTCTGGCAGTAGGTGCATTGGTCCCTGTGGAGGTTAAGCACATGCAGAAACACTTCCTCCAGCTCTTGTTCTTTGCAAGACTCGCAAATTAACACAACAGAGTCCCCACACAGTGGTTAAAACCAGCAGAAGGCATAGAAATTTTAGCTTATGTTTGAAAGTTCTTCCGTAATGAACCAAGTAATTTTCAGATGTTATTGTAAAACATAAGCGACATACAGCCACGTCTATTTCACCATTCCTGGACCCCAAGGCATAGTTAAAAGAGGTTAAGTTCAACGGAAGATCACTAGCTCTTCTTGGTCTGTACAATAATTAGAATACTGATTTTTACATAAGCCTTTCAATTCGTTAAATTTCTTCAATAGAATTTCTCTCCATGCGTGCCATAATGCAGAGGCTGGGCAATTTTCCCCTACAGAGTTCTGATATTCTAAACCAGGTATGGCTATTTATACTAGATGGAGACATCCCCTCTTCTCAAAACTCAAATTCATGTATGCACATACTTAAATTACACTAGAACTTTAATACAGGTTTAAACTACCTACTGACATAAATCTTATTTCTAGCATTTTTTAATTGCAAGCAAGAAAATTGTTTATCATTTCCAAAAATGTATAATGGCACCCAAGAGCAACAGAAAATGGAAGAAATCCCATAACAACAGTATTTAAAATCAACAATGAAATCCAGAGATGTGGGGGTTTTATGCATACAGAAAATTCTTTGCTCAGAAGGAAAATCTTTTTTACTGAAAAGGTTGTGATAGTACAATACAGAACATTTGGCTTAAAACTGACTGAAAAGCTGCATTTACAGTTTGGTATTAAAGGACAATCAGTGACTGGAGAATACAGTGAGCAAGACAGTGCCTGATTATGAAATGCTACTTGTCAAGCTTGACATTTATGTCTGTATTTGTATCAATCTCAAGGAGATGGAGTTTGCTGACAGCAAATCCCAGACATTAAAGCAAGGTAGCACCTGCTGGAAAAGTTTGTCTGACTCAGTTTAATCAGGCTATATCTATCATTAGCACTACAGTCTTTAACCTCTAAGCTACTGAAATTATTTTTCTCCTTCAAGTCTTTCTAACTTCTCTAGTGTCATAAAGTCTTGTAAGGGATTTTTTTTGTTTTCAGAGTTGATTACTTTTGGCTAGGTCCAGTGACACTCCAAGTTCATGACAAAACCTGAGACTGAACAAGATCACTAGTGTGTTGACACAAAGGATCCCACACTGCACCGTACCCTGAAACATAAAGCTATTTCACATCGTGCAAGGTGGATGCATGCCAACACTTCGGAAGCACCTGCTTACAGTATGTAGTGGCATAAAGAAATGCTGCTTTTTTGGCCATAGGAATATACACGTACTCATAGTGACAGACCAAGTTTGTATAGCAGGAAGCAGCTGTCCTGTCTGTACAGCAAACACCTTTTAAGACTGCTGAGTGCTGGAAGCTGCCTACTTACATCTATCTAGAAGTACAGAAGCCCTATCACGTGAAGAGTTTGTCTTCTGGTTTCTATTTGTGAGGGGAAAATGCGTTAAACGTGTCAGTTGCACTTAAGGTAAGTAACAGTTTGAAACATTTTGGCTACACTTAGATGCAGAGAGGTAATAAAAGGATGAAAAACCTGCAGTGAATGTGCTGACAATAGAGGGCCTCTCTGACCATACCTACATCCTGGTGTATTAGAAGGTGCCTGGAGATAGGGTGATGAAAGGAATCCTTGCTTGAAAACTTTGTGCAAGAGTTGAGCGCTGCGTGCAACTGAGCCTCCTCTGAATTCTCAGCACAGCACTAAATCAGCCGGCAGAGTAGTGCTGGCACAGAGGCGGCTCTTAAGGCAAGAAGAAATGAGACTGCGAAGACTGAAGTTCCATATAAACAGCAGCTTAGGTGAAAGACTGAGGTCCTCCTTCCTTATCAACAGATCTTTTCACTGGTAATGAAACCCCCAGAGAAGTATGTCCCTCGAGAGCAAAAGAGGGACCTGTTCAGATTTCGGACTGTGCCAACCCTGGAAAAATTACCTGGAGTACAGGGGAGGAAAGCAGCTAGTGCTGGGATGCACTGCCTCATTAGGTATTTCCAGCTATGTAAGGAGAACTGACATTAGGTTTATTGCCAAGCTTTGCCACATTAGATGGAGAAAGCAAAAGGACACAGAATAAAATTGGGAGAAGGAAGTAATAAAATAGTTTATTCCAAAGGGCAAGACTCCTCCTCCTCATCCCTGCATTCTACCCCCTTATTCTCCCAGAGTGAATTACATGTCATAATTTAGAGTAATATGTTCTCAAGTAAACTGCAGAATGTCTTTCCCTTTTAAGTTTTAATGAAAGAATTTTATCAATGACAACCAGAGAAACATGGCTCACACCATTAGTGAAAGGGACAAATTTCTTCTGACAAGTAGGTTTTTGTCATGGCAGCATGTATTAGGAAGACCAAACTGGCCACAGAATGGAAACATGGTGAAATAAATTTAATTTTCAGATGGAACATTTTGGTTTTTCTCCATACTAATTAATGTTTTTAGACTAAATTTATGTATACTTTAAAATACTTTAGCAGAAAATTCAGAAAACAAAAGAAACATTCAATTTGGTATCAGACAACAGAAACAACTGATATAGGTTTCCTTCAATCCACCTTTTTGTTTCTCAGCAAAAAACAGAAATTGGCTTTTTTGGAACATTTTTCAGTTTGAACACATATTCAATTATTTGCATAGTTCTACTTTGAAGTGCCTGTATTAGATTTTCTTCTTATGAAGTTGGTATTTACCCTTAAGGAAAGGAAAACTGAATAACTGTAAAATAGAGGTGGTAGCTCATGTCTCTTCCTCGTAGTATTGGCAATAGTCCAATACAAAGAATATATCAAGAAAGAATTAATATAGTGTGCTCTACTATATTAGGAAGTAAAGGAAATCATTCCTGTATATCAGAATACGTAACTTATTTTACACTATAGCA
Organism: Phaethon lepturus; assembly: GCF_000687285.1. Lineage (NCBI taxonomy): Eukaryota > Metazoa > Chordata > Aves > Phaethontiformes > Phaethontidae > Phaethon > Phaethon lepturus. Next base: position 3,906 of record NW_010562398.1, on the reverse strand, counting down.
ATATTGAGACTTTCAGAAGTACTTAACTGCAGGCCTGTGCCAGCTTTCAAAACATGGACAACGCGTAACATACCAACTCTGAATGTGCCATCTGCTCCAGAGATCTTCATTCCTGGGCCTTTTTTTCCCACTCCATGCCACAGGTCGCTGTCTCCTCCGCTGTGCCAGTACACTTGGCTCATGGGTTGCTAGGTTCTGGAACATCAAAACGACACAGCTGAAAACAGTCATTGTTTTTTAAACTGCATCCTCTCAGTGATCTGGTTTATGCAAACACACAGTTATTCTTCCATTTTGACAAGCTCTAATTAACAGCCATTCCTGACTTTCTTCTTTTTAAATCACGGGGTACAGTAGAAATAGCACAAGTACAAAAAAGAGATTACAAACCTTCAAATTGGCAAACTATAGGATATCACACCAAAGCTATGTACATGTGTAGACAGTAGACTGAAATCTCTTCACCCTCTTTCCTACCATCCACTGAAAGTTTAGGTTAGAGTTCTCCTCCATGCTTTGATTCCTTCTCCTGTTATTGTGTTTTGCAGCTGTCTTTTCCCTCCATTTCCTTCTTGATCTACAGATCACTGAACATTCATCAGAGGAGGAATCCACTTACTGTCGCTACAGCCAAAGCCCATGTGTGTTTCTGAGGAGCTAGCACTGTTGAATATAATGTGGGAAATTCAAGTGAAAACGTGTCATACAGCCCTGGGGATCCGCAGATTACCAGTGCTGTAGGTGAAAATCTTGTCTTACAACCTGCAAGTAATGAAAACCTGAAGATTGGAACACCTGAATGGCAGATGCAAACATGGAGCTTGTATTTTATGCTTAGTGTGACTCCTGAAAAGCTGAAATGTCCGTGTGTAAATGGCACACCAACATGATTGAAAATGATACCATATTTTTCTAACTTCTCATGAGCTGGTCTTATGCCCCGTAGCTAACTAAATCTAGATATGATTTTTAACCTATGCATAACAGTAAAAGTTGAATGCACGAGTGTGCAGAGGCAGGAACCAAACTGTCAGGGGATTCTTCAGTAAAGAAGGAGTAAGTACTCAGTAATTTCTTCTCATAGGCAAGAGTACTTGAAAACTGATACAGGGAGACTACTAGTACAATTTTGAGGACAGATGTGTGTAGCCCATGCTAAACAGGAACTGTTCTCACTCCTGGCCAAAGAGAACTGGGCAAAATAGCTCACTGCAGAAGTGCCCAGAGCCAAAACAGCTTCTCATAGCAGTATGAACATGTTGCTTGTAAGCACTTTACTGACTAGGAACTTGGCACATTTAATCCTGAGTGAGGACTGTTAGACCTTCTGCAGATTGCTCAAAGGAAGTAGTTGAAAATTTGATTGCACATACGTGATACACCATCAGCAAAGCAAAAATATCAGCTGCAAAATCTGAACTGGAAAACGTGTACTGAAAGCTGACTTTGAGTGTGTTGGGGGAAAGAAACTCATAAGGTACTGTAAAGTATGTCTTAGTATGCATATTGCTTGGAGAGGCACAAAGGCTGAAAGTCCATGTGAAATGCTTCCCATTTTTATGTTTCTCTGCAATCACAGTTGAAACAAATATTAAGCCTAGCATCCCCACTAGCAGTGAGGCTCATCAGGTACAAGTTGCACCATTTCGCTAAGAAAAATAATACATTTCTCTGTGATTTATGAAAGACAAAAGTCAGTTGGCTGGTCAGGTCTCTCCCCAGTTGTGTTATAGATCAAAAATTTGCAAATGGACATTTAAACCTGTTTCAAAACAGCTTGTGTCTGAGTGTACATCTTGTTTACAAGAACAAACTACTGAAGCTGAGTAATAAAACTTGGAGAAATACATTTTATAGTGGAAACACTGGCACAGCTTTAATTACTTCAGAGTAATAGGCATTTCTGTGGACAGACTGTTCAGCCACTTCCAGTGTATTTTAAACCTACATGAAAAAGTCAGAGAAAAAATCCATACAGCAAGAAATAGAAACATAAATGCCTTCCAAATGCAAGATGACTTCAGCTGAGAAAGCTTGCAACCCATTAAGACACAGTCCTTTAGATGAAAGGAGAGGCAAGCAGTGGTATTTCACCCATTGTCCGTGTTGATTCCATTCTAACCAAAGTCAGAGGGAGCTTTACTAACAACTTACTAAGGAACAAGGCCTCAAGTCTTTTGCAAATTGAACAAAAATAGTCATTTAGAAAATAGATTGCAGGCTTAGAAGAAAATGCATCTTCAGCTGCTGTATGAGACATTCATACCAATGTCCACTCCCTAGATACAAGGCGTCAAAACAGAACAAAAATAGGTGGAATATCAGTAAAGGCCAAACAATTAGCAGCTTAATGGATTTTTGCTAGAAATATGCAGTTTTCTGTCTATAGCACAGATGCAGCCTAGGAGAGAATCAGTGAGCTGGTGATATCCCACACTGCTAATAACACCACCATGCCAGTATGTATATACATATTAAAGTAAATGTACAACATGATGTAGTAACGCACCGTCATCCAGAGAACTCAACAGTATTTTGCAGATTTAATGCAACATACGAGCTACAGCAGAATAATTTCATCCACCACTGGGGTGCATTGCAGCAACTGCTTAGCAAGTAGTAACAATGCATGTAGTAAAATCACTATAGCCAAGGGACATGAGGCACAGTTAAACTGGAATGGATTAAGTGGGCTATACCGCCCTTATTAGCCATATTAATTTAATATATCTCACTGTTAACTCAAGGTCCTGTGATATGGTCACAGGCGCTTGACTGACAGTCATTCTCCTACCAAGAGCACAGACGGATAACTCCTTTGACACCACAAGATAATTCAGTGAGGCACACTGTAACTATTCATGACTCGAATTTGGACAAGACAAAGGCCAAGGGTTTAGAAGGAGATGTCACAGGATCTTGAATGGCACATAACATGTCAGGGATTGTTTTATGCTTCCACTGTGATTTTTTTAACTGCAGCTATATACCGACTACCAGTAAACACTTGCAGTTCTTGAAATCACAGCACCATTCCCTCCTGGCCTGTTGTGGGGGAAAAAAATCTTCCTAAAATCAGGCCCTGCCCAGTATATGGAAACTGATGTGAGTTAAATGCAAGGAAAGACACCACACACAGAAAACCAGCCACTTTTCAGGAAGTTCTGCACTGCATATTATACACAAAATAATTACTCCTAATTCATCTAGTTCAACTAAAAGTAAATGAGATACCAAAGTAGCACTTAAGTCAGATTATTGTTTTGTGTACATACCAAACTTCTCTCATGTTGTAAATGAAAAAAGCATCTTATTACTTTAAGTAAAATAATTAACAGTAATAATCCTAAAAAAGGCTTCCTGCTAAACAAGTTTCAAAATATGGCAAAAATCATGCCAGTGGGGAGTCATAAAGCAATATATCTGTCACAAAACTTCAAAACAAAATCTACATAGCTTCTTTGGGCTCTCTCATGTTACTTTAGCTATGACTAATAAGAACAGATGTACTCGATTTGAAATTGTCCTGCTTAAGCAGTAGAAATAAAAGTAAAATATTTCTTTCATAGCATACCAGAAACCGTTCTATTATCAGATAATCAGCTGCTCAACAAACATTGCATACAGGCAAGCAATAAAAGTCATTGACGAAAGAGCTGCCTTAACAGCTCTAAAGAAAGCTTGAGTAAAGCTTCTAGAAGCAGTGCTTAAGAGAGATTTACTAAATATATCAGTAACCTCTTAAGAAGTTTATCATCATATCTAGTAATTTAAACAGTCATCAAATTTATCTAACCTTCTGACCAACTAGACCTTGTCAACCAAGTTAGATTGAGTTAGTTAGTTAGATTAGTTAGATCAGTTAGTCAGAGGCCATAATCACACAGAATCACACAGAAACACTAG
>NW_010562397.1:62267-106250 GCF_000687285.1 Phaethon lepturus | reverse complement strand
GGTGCTGCCGGTGGGGCCTCGCCCTGCAGCCACCCCCAGATCTTGCCCTTCCGTGCGGCGGCCTCCCGCAGGCCCTCGCTCCCAGCCGCGCTCGGCTCCCCTTCCCTTCCCTTACATTTATTTGGTTACTGGGGCTCTCTAGGCTTCACGCTCCTCCTCCTCTGACACCCTCTCCTGCCGCAAAGACAATGTTGGCTCACCCCCAGCGTCCATTTCCTCTGGTGCTACCCTCCCGCGGCTCTGTCATTCCTAGTGGAAATCCCATCCTGGGTTTGACTTCTTCCACTGCAGAGTCATCCTCTCCCGCTTCAGTCCCGCCACCTTCCCACATAAACAGCCCCCCTTTGCCAGTGGCACCCCATCCCCTGAAACTCAACCCCAGCTGCCCTTCTGCTGTACTCCCCCCTCCTCCTCCTCCTCTGGGTAGGATTTTGCCTGTCTTCCTAGAGAAAATTGCTAATATGCAGCCAGCATGCCTTTCCTCCTTCCCCCACAGCCCTCCTCCCCATCCAGCCCAGAGGCAGACATTTCTGCTTCAGGTTTCCTTTGCTAATCCTGGCTCCTCTGCTTGCATCCGTGTCCTCATCCTCTTCATGCCCATCCCTGTTCCCTCCCATCTGCTATCCCTAACCTCTCACTTGCAGTACAGCTACGGACTACTGTTATCCATCTTTTTTAAAAAACAACACACCACTGTTGGTTTTGTCTGCCTCGTTAGCTATCGTTCTCTTCTCTCCTGCTTTTCATCCCCACGCTCACTCCTAACACGCTGTTTAACTGCTGTCTGGAGTTCCTCTCCTCTGTGCCTATCTTAAAAGTCCTCTTATCTGGCTCCTGCCCCTTCACACTCAGCTGCTTTGCCAAAGTTTCTAATATCCACTTCCTGGCATAATCTCTGGAATATTACTTCATTTCCATCCTGTCAAAATTATCAGCCCGGCTCTTTTTGATATTTTGTTCTCCTTTGGTTTCCAGGACTGCACCCCCAGAGTCACCTCCTTACCACTCCTTCAGTGCATCCTCCTCACACTCCCAATTTCCAGTGGGAGTCTGAAAGGGACACTTAATCTGTCATTCCCTCTGTACATACTGGTAGGTGAACTCACCCCATAAAATATAACATTTAACATACACATTCAGTAACAGTCTTTCTATGATCTACCTCTCTTATTTCCAGGCTTCCTACCTTACACAAAATTAAAATCTCGTTCTGCCCCTTTGGCACCGGCAGGGTGGCAAGCCACTGGTTCAACACGTACAAAAAGGCTCCTAAAGCACAACGGAACAGGCCGGTAACTTATCTGCTACCTCCTGTTCTGACCATGGCAGCCAACATCACCACCCTACTCCTCATTCAGGTCTCTGGTCTGAACGCCATCCCGAGCTGGACTTGGCTCCTTCCTTTTTATCCAGGCCAGGCCTAGAACACTGCCCTGCCCTAAAATATCTAAAATAGGCCATCTTTGTGTTCTTTATTTGTACAGCATCTTGTACAGTGAGAGCCCACGATTTACGTTTCTGGATAGGTACTAGAAAGTACTTGCTTCTATGTACTGTAAATGGTGGTAGTCAAGAGGTTAAGAGAGCCTCTTTTTTTTTTTTTTTTTTTTAATCTAATGACAACAGTAATTCCAAGCAAAACCCTTCTTAACGATTACTGTAGCAAAGGACAAGTCAACCACTTCAATCACTTTAAAAAGTTATATACACAGAAAAGAAAAATAAATTTTTAAACACTTTTTCCAGCCTTCCTGAACTCCCCCAGACAGTGATACTGAAATTAGCTGGAGTACTTGCAGGATTAAGAGACTGCTCCTGATGAACAGATTCACTAAATCTGGCCCAAATAACACAAAAAGTTCTACACAGTTTCTTTATTATGTGCACTTGTATTGTTAAAATATTTTACAAAACAATTTCTGTTACCCAGCTAGAATTTTGCTCTTAGAAAAAACTAAATAATTTGGCTGTGAAAAAACTAGCAAGTGCCTAAGTACTGGTACTCTCTCACATTCTAATCTTCTCAGATTTTTGATCCAGCATAAACATTGCTTTTACTTTAGCAACAGTAATAGGAATTCAGAGAACTTAATAATGTGCATGTGTGTATATATATGTGTGTATATCTAAATTAAAAAAAAATATTGAAATGCTAGGATGTTAAGAAACATCGGGGGAAAAAAATCATCCTTCACTCAACTATTAATATCTCTCAAGCAAGTAGGCAGGAAAGAAAGATTGTAATATATGGGAGTGAGCAAGAGCATCCAGCGAATTTTAAGATTCTGTCTGCTTATCCCACATAGCTCAAAAGACGGATGGGCCATTGATTATCATGGAAATAACTGGGTGGGAATGAATGCCTGAAGAAGCAAGAACCAGAATAGCAGAGGCATTGTGGGCTCCAACCAGTTATCCCAGTTACTGACAGTCGTTTTCTTCTTTTTAAAGAGCCCACATTTTGTAAAGAATGGGGCAGGTACAAATGTTTTGCCACTGATGGTTAAAAACAGCATCTCCAGGTTTGACAGAGAGGATGCTATTTTAATTTTTAAGAATTATTGCAAATATTTGTTAGTATTATCAGCATGAACCTTCAACTTGCAGAGTTAGAAAGCCAAAGCCTACAACTTTGTGACAATTAAGCTGGGAATACTTACAAGTTAAAATACCCACAAGTAAACCTAGTTAGACAAACAGGTTGTTCACACTGATGGCAACATTCCCACTCCTTCAATCAAGCTGAAAGGAGTGGAATGAATGGCCATATTAAAACTGTTGTTAAATAAAGTGGAAAGGGTCAGCAAAGCTATGTTGGGCGCAGCCACTCCCCTTCTGCCCGTTACTTTGTAGTTAGCTTTGGCTTGGAAGCCCAAGGTTTTTTCTCTCTCATACATTTTGTCTAAGCAGCCATGGATTTCTTACCACTGATGAAATACTTAGTCTTTTTTTCTTTTGGAAATCTACTATGTTACTGTGCTCAATACTATTGTCTGGTCCTCATCCCACAGAAATATATCCATATGCATATGAACACCCTCACCAAGAGGAAAACACTATGTAGGTATATAAAGGTAAACACATTCCAAAATCCCTGAAAGATAATTTTAAAATAACTTAGAGTTTAAATAATCTAATGCATTGTTCAAAACAAAATGAAAGAATTTAGCACAGAGTTTTACTCTTTTCAGGATCTAGAGCATTTCAGTCATCTTTGTGTGAACTGAAATTGCAAGAAGGTATTTCCAAACAGAGACAAAAGCATCATATTTAAATTAGATATCAAGAGTCACAAGTGTTAAGGCAATACTAAAACTAGAAAAATTCTATTTAAGGATGGTGGCAATTTCCAAAAAGACAGAGGAAATGCACACAAAGAGATTAATACCAGAATAAAAAAGTGCCTAGCTATACCATTAAACTGAAAAAGCATTATGTTATCAGAAAGTTCCAGTTACACAGGTTCACAGCATGACTGAGATGGAACACATTCTTCCCACCAGACACACCTTTCCTCCACCCATAATGTCTAGTTCTAAACACACAGCGAGGCTCAAAGGCACAACTCTAGACTAGTGCTTTGTCTCAAAGCAGACTCGGCCAAGGTCTTGAGAGGAAAATCAAAGATGGGTAATAATCTGCCTAAAGGAAAAATTCTTAGCTTCCTCACTATGTGCACAGCTTGTCTGGAAGCACAATGGCTTCTCTATCACAAGAATGTCTTCTTCACATAACTCTATTTCTTCTCGTCATCTTAGGAACACCCAGCTCTGTGCTACACCCTTACCTTCAGCAACACCTTGTAGCAATCCATTCCCCGTGATCTATTTACAAGTATATTCCTGTTTCCCAACTGTCATTGCAAACAGAAACGCCTTGAATCCTCACTCCCTGTTTCCCCTTCCCTCTACAAGCAGCACATGAAGCTGACAAGCCCAGAATTCTGCATCAGGAAATAAACACCCTTCCAGGTATCTCCACGCACAGTACCTTTCAGTAACCTAACCGCGGTGTAAGAAAGGTTTTCATGACAGAGGCAGGGTCTCTACGGTAAGAAATAGACAGCCGGTACATGGAGACACTTAGCAGGTCTACTCTCAGGTGGCGTATCAGAGGTCTAGGAATACTCTCTCACTGAGGAAGTCTTATTTCTCTCTATTAAACTAAATGCTCCCTACTTTCTGCCTACTCCATCCCCACAGTATTTGTTCTTAACCATTTTCTCTACCACCAGCTCCCATGAGCTTAGGGCCTACTTCTCCATGTAGCCAGCACACCAAACCTAAAAGTACAGGGAACTTACACAAGCCTTGGCCATTTGCTGTCTCCTTCCCACGCCACCGGAGTCAGCAGTGGAAATGCTGACTGTGTGAAGAAAAGATGGCCTTCCTGCTCTCCGTGCCAACATCACGGCAATCTTCAGCATCCAGGAGGAGTCCTGGCAGGAGTCCTGGTGCTGGGCCTGCAGCACTGTGGAGGGACAGGAAGCATTAGCGAGAGCTGGTAGAGGCACAGGGCCAGCGTACCACAACATCCCTTGCAGACATTTCCATTGTGTTCAAGTCAGTACATTAAAAAAATAAAATAAGTGTCTTGGGACATACTTGTATGTCCTGCAGGCTCCATACAGAAGAAACCCTATCACAGACAATGTCTACAACTGCAGTCAAAGGTATGCCTGAAGCTGTGCAGGCAGACGCAGAGCAGGTTTACTCCAGCTAGCTCATACACCAATAAACTCAGCTACAGCAGCGGAGGCCCGAGGGCAGCTGCACAAAACAACCCTGCAAAGTACAGTAACACACCACACAGAGCTGTGCACTCCCAAGGCTACCCTGCTGCCAGCATCCAGCTAGCAAACTTCTACCTGTTGCAGGGCTGCACGTGTAAGTTGGAGATGTGCATTTGACTGCAGACTAAACGTTCCCTGAAAAAGCCTGACACTCAGTAAGGAACACCTCATGGGCAGGAGTAAGTTTCTTGCCCCTTCAAAACATTCTTTGTGGTGCAGCAGTTTGAGGATCAATCCCATGCATTAAAGTGTTAACGCAGTGAGGTTTCCTCACATGTACCAAACAAAAGATAGTGAGGTTAGTTGACCAAAAGCCTCAGCATTTATATGTCCTAGGAAAATCAGCATGATTCTCTTTGAAAAAGCTTTCCGCCTTGTTGCCAAATGTCACTCGCTATTCTCTTTCCTCTTTCCTCATGTTTAACCATAATTTTACTCCTCTATTTCCTCTAGGTGCATTAGATAAATACATTAGACATTAGCCAGCCTGTGTAATTTGACAAAACAGAAAGTGGTAATGTGTATTTGGGTAACCTATACTGGAACAGCTAGTCCATTAACTACTTTGCGGGATAACATCATCTCTGTTTTTAATATCCACATTTAGATTTTGGTATTTTAAAAAAAAAAAAAGTAACAAGAAGAAATACAGACATGGAAAGACAAAAATGCCTGAAAAAATCAACAGCAAAGTAGCCTCTTTTGCTAATGTGGCAGAAGGTACAGATCTCCAGGGCAGATACAGGAGAGAGACAAAAGGGAATTTCAGTGAACCTAATTTAGTCATCTTTGCCAAGTGAAACACAAAAAAGAAAAAAAAGTAGCTCCTCTCCCAGATTTTATTCCCTTTTCTGACAATATGCTTACTTTTCCTATAGAAACTGAAGTTGGGTAAAGGTCAGGTTAAGATATCAGCACATACTCCAAAAACCCATCAGTGTAAACAAGTTAGAAAAGGTAAAGCGTTTTTAAATGCTTTCAGTGGTGATCACCTTGCTCTGATAATGTTCACTTTTACTTGTTGAGGCTGTGATTCCTTGTTCAGTTCCATGCAGGTGGACCATGTTTGCCTGTACAGGGATGTGTCTGTCATCAGTGGAACCTCACCCGGGTGCAGTCATCAGCTCTCACTGCTTTAATGCTAGTACCATATAGATGGATGAAATGTTTCTCATGGCAGTGTACTAACAAGAATTATTTACGAGAAGAAATAGGCTGCTCTAACCTTCAAAGCTGCACCCTGAAGCTGCTACTTCCTACATGTATTACTTCCATGTCAGATCCTGCACACACACCACACGAGGGCTGTTACTCCGGTGCAGGTTTGCAGGCGCAAGTTGTTAACTGCTGGCAACTTTAAGAAGATTCCTCTTTCCTCATTTAGCAGAGATCTCTCACCTGCTTCCTTGAAAGACCTTATTCTGAAAATGTCCTGGCCATTTGCTGCCTTAATTATGAACTCACAGCAACGAAGACCAAGAATGATGAGTTTAAGCATAACTTTATCAGCCTCTGTCTGGTGGGTGTGGGGCTGCTCCAATGGCAAAAAATATACAGTGATGTAATTCTGTCTTTCTTAAAAGGGATTGGGGAGGAAAAAAAAAAGTCAAAAGCAGCCAAGCACAGAGCTTTTGAGGGCTTAAGGCATGGACTGTGGGATTTCTTCAAAATTCCACACAGTAAGCCATCCTTTCATAAACTTTGACTTTCAAACTGCAGTCAGAATTTCTTGAGCATCTTAGAAGCCCCAAGTCTCATTTTCCAAAGTGTCATCAGCATTTTGTTTGTGTGTAGGCAAACAGAATCCACATTCCCCTATCACTCTTCAGGTGGGATTGGATATAATGTACATGCAACATTTGCTAACTAGGAAGGTGAATCCATTGTTGAACACAATTTTATCAACCCCCTACAAACGCTCAGCCACATGTCCACAAACCACTAATGTTCATCGGAACAAGGGAAGCATGAAACTGCAGCTTGGAAAATTCTGGCATAGAAGGGAGATGTATGTTTATCTATTTATAAATGGAGTCTGAAGCTAGCTTCACTGATCATCCTATAAATAGTGACTTGCATGAAATCCAAAGTAGCGGATCTGATTTTTCATACACTCTTGCTCCTTTTTCTAGAGCAGCAGTTTTCTGAAAAACATGACTTCCCCCCTATTGCTGTGGTACTTTTTAAAAGCTTTTTGAAGCTTACTCCTATGCACTTGAATTCAAGGTCCAAACATCTTTTTTATGTGACAAAAAAAGTCAAAAGTACTATTTAGTCCTTTGCAGAAGGGATATGAAGGGAAGCCTTCTTCCTCCAAGGCCGTACATAGCAACATTTATTAACCATTTTCACTACTTCCTTGAATGGTCACTTTTGCAGGAGCATAAACATATCAAACTGTTCCAGACCCTGCCTGTAGTTTGAGGGAAGACTGCTGCCTCGTTAACACGCTAGCTCAAGACGAAGTTTTAGAAGTCTGCTAATATTCCCACACTAACAGTTCATCCACTCCTATAGGATCCAAGCCATCTGTTAGAAATTTCATCACAAAGTAGAATTAGTGGACAGCTGAGGGGAATGTTGAATTGCAGAATTAAATTTTAATTGTGGGCTAGTTTCCTTGGCTCTTACTCTGAACTTTTATCTTTATCATAATCAGTCAGAGGTCACAATGCTTATTCCTGTCTTTCAGGGTGTGTGTTATTACCAAAACTGCCAAAGCCTAGGACAACTTAGAAGGCTATTGTTTAATACATTCATCCTCTAGAAACAAAAACAAAATCAGAAAACAACAGAATAAAACTTTCACAGCAGGTGATGCTGCTTGCATACTTCCTCTCCAGAAATCCTGTCTGTTGGAAGGCAGCTTTATTTCCAGTTAACTGAGTATCCACCTCATCTTCAAAGGCTATGACTTTTTAGCCAGGTTATTTTTATGAGCTGTTGACATTAATGGAAAAATGTTAATGTAAGTTTTACATAGCCAAACAAATTGTGATAGGCCGTAGAAACACTGGCTGATGGAAAATCCCCCACTAGCCTGTCAAGACAGATTGGATCATCTGCATGTCAAAAGTTACATGCCATTTTTTGTCCCTATGAGGAGTAGCTGCGTAAGGATGTACTTGGCCCATCTTTTCTTACTTACCTGGAAAACACCAGGTTGTGCTCTCGTCCTTGGTAAGCAACAACTCCAAACCCACATGGGATCCTTTGCAGTAAAACTGCGATTTGGATTTCATGAAAAAAATCTGTAAGTTTCAGATTTTGCAGGGAATCCAGCTTCTTATAAAAGGTTTTTATTTTGGGGAAAGAACAAAATGGCTGTTCGGAAAGTCTGAAAAGTAGGATAGCTGATGGGAAGGCGAGGCCCTATAAAATCAAAGACTGCCTATACTGTTTTTCCCAATCCCCAAGAGCTTTTAGAGGCTGTGTGCTACCCATGGAAAATGTCAGCACAAAAGCAGGTGACAGCATAGTGGTTTTCTCAGCCAAGAGACAAACTTTTTTTAAGCGCCTGACAGAATTTGATTTTGCCAGCATTCACACTCAAGATCTCACAAAGCACTTTACAAATCAATCCATTACAGTGGTTCAATCATCTCTAGCAAATGGAAGCCTAGAATAGAAAAATGGCCCTCAATATGTGGCAAAAGAGTCTGATGCCAGAATTTCAGGATGAAATATATGGTGATAAAGATTTGTGATTGCACCTTTCCCCTCAAGTGCCTGGAACTCACTGGAAAATGTATATAATTATTCAAAATGCACATTGCTATGACAATGGTCTAAATTCACAATGTTTGGATCTTAATCGGGAGATTCTAAGGACACAAGAATGGTTAGATCCAGGGGTTAGGTACAATGTTGAACAAAACCAAAGCCACAGGGTTACATAAAAGATGTTTTGTGGTACAAGGAACCATAACTTATGCAACTCACATAAGGATAATGTCTGGAAAATATACTGAGCTGGATAGAAGTGTTTTCAACACATGCATAGACATGTAGAGTACAGCCTTCTTAGCAGAGCCCTATACAAGACCATGTACCTACCCAGCCTTGCTCCCCGCATAGAGACTGCTGGGAACTCTTTTCAGCTCAGGCCCACTGGTGGACATGAGGCAGCTCCACTGCTTTAGTGGCGTAACTGAGATCAGAATCTGACCAAGAGTTTTTAGAGAAAATAAATGGGGGCTTTTTTGAAAAGCATACACCACACTATATTATGGTTCTTCCCCAACCTTATAAACACTGCTAAACACTATAGAAACAAACAGTAGCTATGTTTACACTGGAGGAAGTTGTAGCTTGTCAGGATACAGTTGTATAAATAATTTAAAAAATAACCCAGTACATACTGCATGTCTTTATAAAAAGGAAAATAATAGAATGGAAAATTCTATGTTCCCACCACACGCAGAAAGCCATTCCAGTGTCTGTGACACACAGGCCTGTGCTAATGCCTGTTGAAAGTTTCCTTCCTTGAGCTTTGGATGAGGCCCATGGTGAAAACAGAGAAAGTGATCTACATCTTCCCAATTAAGGTGGAAGAATTCAGTGTGCTCTTTTCACTTGAAATACAAATCTATACACATAGCAGTTATGTTTTTATAATATACAATATGAAAGGAAAAAGGGTTAAATGAAAAGCCAGAGGAATACAACATGAAAATTCAGTCATTTTTTTATAATCTTCAGCTTTTTTTGTTTCATTTCAGAATGAGAGATTCATAGGGATCTAAAAGAAAAAAAAATTTAAAACTCTCAATAGTAATAGTGGTAACTTCATGTACACTTGTATATTATGCTTCTGCTTGAGCAGAAGCCTTTTTTTTTTTTTACTCTCATGAATACAGTGCAATAAAAATATACATCACGGAACTATTTGGTATTTGCATTTTCTTTGTAAAGCCCTTTCACCAAAAACCACAGTTTGGTCAAGCAACTAATTGGTTTGAAGATGGGAAATATATTTCACAGCTTTTCACCCTTCAGATTCTAATCTAGCAGAGTCAGAAGGAGAGAGGTATTGCTTCTAGTCAGCACTTTTTATAGCCATAGAACACTTCCCACCAGCCAAATGCTCATAATGCACCGCGATCAGTGACAGTAACTAATACACATGTAAGTCATCCCAGCAGGAGGCCAGGGAATGAACAAGTTCCTTGTTTCAGCAGAGATACCCCAAGAGCCAGACTAAGGAATATCAATAAAAGCATACAGGAAAGAAAAATTTTTTAAAAGTCTCTTGCTCCCTGATGCCTCACAAGCCCAGACATGCTCTATTATTATGCTCCTTCAGCTAATGAAACAATCCAACCCACAACACTAGACATTTGTCCTGTGGGAGGACCAGGGCGTGTTTTCAGTGAAGCTAAAATAGAATCTATCATAGCTCATCTAATTCTGGTCATCAGTCCTTTCAGGATACACATCTTCTTGGGGGGGGGAAAGGTGGGGGGAAAAAAAGGAAAAAAAAGAAGAATAAAAAAAAGAAGATACTGGGGTTCTGGTTTTGCCATGAGACATAAGCCAGTGATAATGCTGTGCTGTAACTGCTGCCTCCCAGGCTCTCCTGTTGTGTCAAAACATTGTTACTTTAGGAAGTACCCTGGGGTAGGCAGCTCCCTCCCAGACCCACTTCATCTTGTTTGTTTTCTACCTTGCACTACAGCGCCTTCACAAATCAACTTTATTTTCTGACATGATCCGTGCAATCCAAAAAATGTAACGGAAATGAATAAAAGTTTGCTTTACAATCTGGGCCTCAGCTCTCAAATGAAAAATCAGTCCCACAGTAAGGGACAGCTCAAGCTGAGATAATACAGACTTACTATTTAACTAACAGGGACTCGCTTTTGCCATCTTCTATTGCTTGCAGTTCTCACCATTGCTAGGCCAAGTTGTCAGGAGGGTCTGACAACGGTAGTGATGGCATTTATTCCTCTTCCAGCACTCAAGACTAGCCTGGTCTGTTCACCCTTGGAGTTCTGGTCTCATTTCACCCGTTTTTCTTACACATTTTGCCACTTTTACAGTAGCTGATACCTATTGACTTACAACCTTGAACTGCTTGACACAGGAAAGCAGCTTGTACACTATCCTACTTGGAAGAGTTGTTCCCTAAGAAGCTAAGATGGAAACAAGTTCCAGATTCAGATACATTCTTAAAAGAATGACAAGGTTTTCTAAATGTCTTTGTTCAGATGAATCCATACGGGTCAACTGCACTCTGCAGAGTATTCCCACATAGCAACCAGCACCCAGGGCTGCTTAGAGGCTGCCAAGGACAGTGCTGCAGCTGTGCAAGGGAAGGGTCATTTCATCAGCAAGAGCCGGAGGCTTACAGAGCGGCAGACCCCACGATTGCTCCACGGGTCACCATCAGGCGCTGCTGGCCCCTTCCGTCAGAACCAGCGCTGCACAGGCTGCAAGGTCTTTGGGGGAAGCGTTTCAGCCTGTTTTCAGGAGACTCACTTAAAAATGGGATGTCTCTCTCTGTGCTGGCTGATGAGAAAGCTGCACACAAAAGGAACATGCTGAGGACATTACATATTGCCTGGAACAGGGTGAACACCTGGGGCCCCATTACTTCAGGCAGTTGAATTTGTCATTCTTAAAAGGCTATCATTTGATTGTAATGGCCACAGACAGGCACATCACAGCAGCATAACTAAAACTTGTATATTTGCCACCAGCTCAGGCCTGGTAAAAGATTTCGGCTGCAATTAGACTTGCAATTAATTGTACCCACATGTACATTACCCTTCTATCTTGTTTAAGGGTCTCCAGTAACACCCCCCTCCTGGCTGTATAAATCACTACAGGATTCTACAGGCAGACACTGACTCATGCTCTCAGAGAACAGCTCTCGAGGGAAGCTTTAAGCCAGCTTCAATGGCTTGTAATGAAGTGCTGATTTTGACAGCAAGTTTGGATTCTTTCAGAGGCATCTCATTTATGTACATGCATCCCACCTGAAAAATCACTTTGCCTTTGGTCTTCATTCCCTTGAAGAATCTGGTTGGTACAATCTCCTCTTTTTTTTTTTTATTTCACACCTTTTTTCTTTTTTTTTTTGTTTTTTTTTGATTGATTGATCTGGGGTCAGAGGAGCAGAGGAAGGTGCCTAAGCTTTTCATATTCCAAGAAGGAACATACTGAAAAGTATGAAATTTGCTTCAACTCAGAAGGCTTTTCTATAAATCATATTAATGTCGTTTTCTATCCTGGGATAGCCCTCAGTACTTTATCACTGGAGGCCCAACTCACTACTAACATGAAGGTCACTGAAATCAATGGAGATGTGCTGATCTACTCCATCAGTGTTTTCCTTATAATTTTAGGTAGAAGAAATAAAAGTAATGTAAAATTTTCCATATTCAGAAATCTTCATAATTGACTTTGACATTATGACAAGGGAAGAATCTGGGTCAACTCCCTCTCCAACTCTCCTTTGTTTTCCAGGAGAAAAGGATGACACTACTTCTGCCATTACTGTGATCGCTGCTGGAACGCTACACCTGCTTTTGAGGGCTACTCTTGAGAAAAAAAAAAGTTGAATACAGGGAAAGGATCAGAAAGAAATATAAAACTATTTTACATCTAAAAAGCATGCCGTTTATCAAATCAAGGTATTGATTCTAACTTCCCATGCAGAGGTCAAGAAATTACCTAGTCAGTTTTGTATGTACTGAATACAGAATACACTTTAGACATGAATCCACCAGGAAAATACAAGATCCAGCTGTTGAAGATAACAGTAGATAGCTTCACTACAAATAAACTACAAATTTTTCCACCCGTGTGTGTAATTATCTATCAGAACCGGTCACTTTAGGATGTACTGAGATGTCATGAACTCTCTAGCAAATACCAGAATAAAGCACATTTCTGAAAGCGATCCTGTGGCTTCAACAGGAACTTCTAGTTAGATGAAGAAATTACTCATTGAGCTTCGATGACATATGCCATGGAAACCATACTAGATAATCACAGTGGTTCCTTCTAGCCTTAAAGAAAAAAATGTACATGCACTTCATTCGCTTCACTTTTGACACCTACAAACTAGAGAGTCACCTGTTAATAGGTCAATGCAAATAGACTTTCCTCTCCAAGTATAACAGCTGAATTTGATGTCATTTATTCTTCCTAAGTCCTTAGCAAAAAAACCTCAGAGAACCTGTGCAGGAGGAATGGGTGAAAGGATCCAAAGATTTATTGGGCCAAAAGTGCAAATGTTCAAGTCCAACTCTGCTATCCCTGATCTCCTATTTTTAGGAAACTGGTAAGAACATAATTATTGCTGAAAATTCTCCCTTTCAGTCAAATGTTGTTGGCTTTGGCCAGCATCTCCAAAAGATACTGGGGAAGAAGAGTACACAGATGTGTAATTCCATGCGAAACCAGACTAAAAATCACTGTAAAATAGCCAAGGTTTGTTGTTGCTATTATTCTCTCTGTTTCAATGGAGTTGAACTGAGTTATGTGCAAGATGTAGAACTCTTCTCTGACTCCATACACCCCTGGATAATTGTCCAACCCCTTTAAAGTCTTGTGAAAAGGCCTCTTCAGACACCTTAGCCTAGAGACTGTAACGTCATAGCCTGCCTCTTTATTTTAATTCACAGCTGAAAGTTTGTGATAAGAAAACACAGGAAACAGTCTTACAAATAAACAATGACATGTTCAGGGTGGATCCATGTCCACTTAAAAATGGAGACTTTCCATTATGGAATGTACCTAGTAATAATCCATATCTGCTTTTCACAGTAAAGGCATATTCATTCAATGTATTTTTACACTCTAAAGTTCAACAAAGCCTCCAATCATATTTTTGCTACAGTTCAGAAAAGCCAGTGGCAAGAAAGGTAACCTCAGTTTCCACTCCATAGCTGTTGTTTGGAAATATCTTACTCTCTATTAATGAAAATAAAATAAAGGTATGACAGATACACTTTAGTTGTGCAGATAGTGACAACAGATAAGACCACCATACTTAAAAGCCTCTGTGGCCCACCATGAGCATCTGTCTTTAGGGTATTTGCATTTGTTCAGTATCTATAACAGTTACAAAATGGCTGTTTGCTACTTGCCATCAGATCTGAGAGACAATTATTTTTTAATTTAAAAATTTTTAAAAATACATTAAAAGGCTCAATTTCTTCCTTCTTTGTAGCACCTTTATCTAGCTGGCAGGACTGGAAGGAAGAGAAACAGTTTGCTTTAAAAGGTAGGCAGAGAGTAATTGCTTGAAATCATACATTTCTAATAAATATTTCATGCCATAACTAGCTCACTGCAGGCCAGGTCCCCGCTGGCCTCACTGGAAGTTCCCAGTACAGACCAACTGCTGCGTGGGTTTGATTTGCTCCTCGCACACAGGACCCCCCCAGCAGAGCTGGGAGCCTGCAGAGTCACAGCAAGCCAATTCAAAGCAATATTTAGAAACTTATTAACACAGTAGACTTTAACAGCTCCTCTTCTGACAAGCCAGAGACTGATTTGGGGGTTGAGGTAATCTGTCACTGTCTAAACACACACTTTCACGAGTCCTGCGATCCACACAGCAAACATATGAAAATATGCCAGCTTCAGGGATGATTCCCTTCCTCTCTGCAATGAAAGAGGTTGCAAAGGCTTGAAAGCCAGCGTTGCCCCAAATGAAATGTTTTTGGAAATAACATCATTTCTGAGAGAGACTCACGTCACGCCACCCACGGACTCTAGCTGCAGCATCGGCAGCTGCGCCTGCTTCACTCGCCCACGGGCAGCCTGTTCCCAAGATACACCACCAGGTGTTTACGCGAGATGAACAGGAAGCAACTGGTCTTTGCAAGGCCTCACAGTTATACTTTCCACCAAAATACCATTTCTTGAATATATTATCATCATTCAGTTTTCCAGTTGTCTCATTTTCAAGAGTTACAACATAATGCTTTTGGGCAAGAGCTGAGGGACTAGGGAAGAAGTTATATTAATTAAAAAGAAGAGCAACAGCAGCTCTCTCCTGGTGAGGACATTGATCCGGGAGGAGGCTGCCATGCACACAGTGAACTCTGGCTCATGCTCCAGACCGTAAAGGTTACAGGCACTGTAATGACCACACAGCCATCTTTTCCTGACAGAGCTGATAGAGTAGCCGTGTTGCTAGCACTTACATTTTTATCAGGAATTGTAAGACATTTGACATTTTTTCTGATGACCCTGCTACAAGTGATTGCATAAGAATATCAGCTCTCTTTACAGGCCATGCTGTTCTACTCAGCAAAGAAAAAGTTGGGGTTTTTTTAGCTGTTGAAAAATGTTTTAAAATGCACCCGAGGCCTCTGAAAGCTCAAAATGTGAAAGGCAAATATAAGAAGTTCCCCTGCCTTCCTTTTTTCTTCAGTCTCTTAAGATTCAAGTCTACCTCCTTTTCAAAAAGATCTAGTTTGGGGGATTTGGAATATCAAGGCTAGCAACAGTGGCAGTGAAATGAGTGGGTGGTTCGAGTGAAGAGGAGGACATCCACCTCAAATAAAGCTCTCTTCTCCTCTGATCACGAACACAAATCAACGGAATTTCAGGGAGCCAGGGATCCACTAGTCTACGTTGCAAAATGCCTGGTGTTACCTGGCTTTTGGAAATGGGATTTTCACATAGACATCCAAAGTGGAAAACAAAACAGACTCTGCCACAGATGAGACTTGTTATGAGAGGGGATATGGAAATCCAATTAGCTCTTTACCTCTCACATGAACGCTTCAGGTCATGGTTGAAGCACAGTGCCACTGTTGCGAGGGTGGAGAAGCCTGCAAAGCCAGTCCTAGGGCTGTATCTGCACTATGCATAAACAGAGAGCTTCGCTTCCTGGTTCTGTACTTCGGATTTTCCATAAGGCACCAATTTAATTTTAAAATATGACTTTTACATAACTAGCACATTTTGTGCAAAACTGCTTAACTCTACGCTCTCAAAATGCCATGTGCTTCTCAGCATATAAATCCCAGACCTTGACATCTAAAGAATGCTTGGCAGATCCAACAAGAAACACAGCCAAGCTAGATGTCAAAGGTATTTGTTAGGTTTTCAGTCAGCCAAGAATATTAACACCTTGCCCATAGTTAAAAGGAATAAGATTTTTGTGGAGCTGGAGACAGTCCCTGAAGAAATTATTATAAAACAGTTTTTGTGTACTGAAAAACGTTTGTGTGCTTGGTTGGCTTTGAATTGCATGTGTCATGGAGAGAATCCTCCAAGATCTGCAAATACAAATTCAGAGTGCTGGCTGGACTTGGTAACCTCATCCAATTTCTTAAGACAGAATCTTTTTCATGTGTGCACATAGATGGAATTATCTGGAATCCAAAACAACCGAAAAGGAGAGAGATTCTCTCAGGTGACAGCCTGCCATTTCTCAGCTGCTTTTCACTGTGTATCTCCTCTGAAAACTGCCACTGATGAAAAACAAAAGAGAGTCTGCCTTTCCAGTGCCTTGAACTCAGAGAAAAATAGGAGTGGAAGAGATCCCAGAGGATTGCTCAGCCTGTCTCCCAGGCCTAGGCACACCCAGACCTGCGTCTGAGATTCTTATTTTGACAGGCCTTCAGTCATAGCCTCCACAATGCTCCCTTCCTTCTCTATACACCTCTTCAGCTATTCTAATTCTATAAGTTTGCCCTAAGTCCAGCCCCAATGGTGGCACATCCTAAAGCAGGACAGCAGGGTTTTCATACTGTATTGACATCCCTCAGATTTTTATTGGCGTGACTTCATTACAGACAACGGAGCAGTTTTGCACCAGCTAAGGGTCTCACCAATACCCGATGACATCAGTGGACAAGCTGTGGGCAAGCAGGCCTCTGCAGAACATTCACCCAGCTTTTGCAGAAATCAGGACATCTTTTCCTATAAGTTCAGTAGACATCTCTTAAAATCCAAACTAGATTTTACTGGATTTTACACAAAACCATTCCTGTTTATCATGGGTGCAGTGAGGGAGCAGCATTTATTGGCTGCAAGAGCTGGGAGGAGCGGAGCCTTCCATGCCAGAAGATAGCAGAGGCCATGGGATCTGGCCCCAGCCCACTGGCCTGCTTCCCACTCCTCAGGGCCAACAGGTCTCCACCCAAGACACAGCCTGAGCTGTGGACTTCCCACCACACCTCTGGTTTTTGTGCTGAAGCCCCAGACAGGACTGTAGAAGGCTGGAAGGCATACAGCTTCTCCCTTCCACGCTCCCTCTTCCCTGCTCCTCTAGTCACAGCAGGAGGAAGGAGGGCAGAGGCAGGCAGGGAGCTGGCCTGCAGGCACCAGGTCACCTGCCCGCACCCTGGGCCGCTGGATCCTGGCAGCCCCAGGGCAGGAACTGCTTGCCCCCGCCAGGGACAACCCCTGGGGATGGGAGGGGTTGTCTCCTCCTTGGAGCAGCTTGCTCCCAAGCAGGATGGGCGGGGGGGAGAACTGGGTGCAGTAGGAGGAAAGAGAGCAGAAAAAAAGAGAGGAGATCCTCCTGCCAAATGCTTTTGCAGTTTTTATAAACAAGAGAATTGTTCCTCCCACCACTGACTCTGGCAGAGCAGGTTAGAAATCCACACTAGGGCAGGGATGACCCACTTGGGACCAGATCATAGCAATAAGGAGCTCAATCTATAAGGCAGTTTAGCATTGACAGGACATCATAAGCCAGATTCTGTTCCTATTTTTCACATCTTTACAGCATGACAGCCAACAGCAGAACTGTGCCATCCAGATGCAGAAGGCCTCACAGCTAGCTCAAGAGGTGCTCATCTCTCAGCAGTCAGCACTGTAAATGGCACAGGCTCTGCTGGCAATTGCAGGCTCTGCCTGCAACCTCTGCAGCTGCCCTCCAACCTGCACACGAGCCCCACATATGCCTGTGCAAAAAGATCTATGTAGTGGCACTGTACAGTGTGGTGAAACGCTTGCAGATGCCTACTGTGACAGTCTGCTCAGAGCCCACAGGCCAGCCACTCCCTCTGCAGTAGATTTTCCAGTGGTTTCCCAAACTATTTTTACATTATTTCATTGATTCAGACATATTTCAAGGCTCCAATATAATGCTCACATTTGGAAGAAAAATGAGATTTCCTTCTCTTCCACCAGCCTTTCCTATTCTGTTCCCTTTTCCTTTGTCACATTGTTTCTGCCTATGTCTGGGCTACATGAGAAGTTCCTTGTCACGAGGGACAAGCACATGCCTGAAGGTCAGGATCAGCTTCCTCTTAGCAGCCGATTCACACAGGCAAGGCTGGAAATGGGACCAAGCAGGCATAGAGCCAAAAGCATCTTCTAGCATAATCTGGTCCCTATTGACCTTGGAACTCCAGGAGAGATTTGGACTCTACCCAAGTGACCCCTCCTCTGGCTTTTCCTGTGATGCTCAGACTGCCAGGCCACGCCTGTGCAGCAGATCAGAGCCAGAACAACTGATTCAGCTGCCACCAAGTCAGTAAAAGCTTTTCTGCGCCTCTCTGCAGACGCACATGGAAACCCGACTCTAAAAGGAACAGCATTAAAGTTGTGGTCAAGCACATCACATGTAGAAATGCCAGAATTTAAGGATCAGAGACTTCACAACTAGGAACAATTGCATGAATGCCCCTCTTACACAGGCCACAATGTCCCCCATCATAATTCCCTTCCCCAGCAATAAATTCTGGGTAAACTGGATTACATGTTGGTTATGTTTGTCTTCCTAGGAGACTTAGGGGTTCCAAGGAGAAGAGAATTCATTAGTCATTCATTATGTACCCTATTAGACTGTTGCAGTAATTACTCACCCTCCTTGTTGAAAACAAAAAACCCCTCTGTGACTTTAACTTTTCAGCATCCTCTCCCACCTCCGCAGATGAAGAGCTGCTTGCGCAATTTTAAATCGGCCTTCTTTGTATCATGAACTATTACACACTATTTTTCCCATTGGGCCCCAGCCTTCTTTCTGTCTCCAGGAAAAGTGGTCCCCAATAGCAACAATAGTTACTTGATGCCTGCTTTTCTGCTCTTAATGCTGCATTTCTCGTTTCTTTGCTGTTTTGGTTGTTTGGGTTTTTTTCCTGGCGCTCACAACTAAGATACCCCAGTGCTTCCTAGCCCTCACAGTCAATCCCAAATTTTCGGCTTCCAATCTCTACGTGTTTATCTAGTCAGACTCTGGCTCCAGAAAACCTCTCAGTTTCATTAATGCTGATCTACTAAATTCCACTCTACCAGCCGTCACCCTTGCACTGATATAGCCCTAAAAAGTCTGTCTCCTCCCTCCTGTATTAGAGTCAGACTGTCTTGCCTGGCTACTTGCTGCCCTTCACAAACATCAGATACCTGAGAGCAGCCTGCGCAGCAGCAGCTGGTTCGAAAATGTCCATGCAGCCTCAGTTTGGCTCCCAAGCTGCCTCTCATCGCTGGATCAGGCCATTCCCCACTCAGTGCTCAAGCAGTCTTGCAGTTTTCACTCAGTGAGTCATCCAAGCCCTGTTTCATCACACAACATCCAAACCTTGAACTGTATCCAGGACAACGCATATCCAAGCACCTCCCCAACATCAGTGAATCAATGGCAGTTGTGAGTACTTACAGGCACAACGCTCAGTGGTATCCCAAGAAAAGCTTTCAGTAGCAGCAACTGCAGCACTGGAAGACTGTTATGCATTGCCTTCTGGATGAGCCTTAAGCAGGAGAGGGTGTTACCCACTGCCTTAGGCTTCACAGGTACTTCCTGACAGCACAGCAGCACCAAGATTCAGGAACACACAGTTCTGTGGGGAGAGCATTTTAATGGTTTTCAGATGCTCCTTCCCTGGGTTCTCAGCCTAATTCCTCTCCTGCCTTTCTGTGTCCCAGTCCCAGATTCTTCCCTCTGCTCACCTTTGGCTCCAGATTTCACCCTTCCCAGCAAAGCAATGCTGGTCCTAAATCCCAGCTCTGTGCCACATCTTAGCTCCTTACCTACTTTTCTGATTAGGTCTCCTTCCCTTCTTATTTCCATCTCCCAAATAAGATCAGTCTGCTTTCTCTTTTTACTTCCTGCAGCTGGTATAGCCGCCAGGGAATCAGTGAGAGGGCAGGAAACAACATTCCCCACACTTTATAACTCACAGCTTTCGCCCATCAGTAGGAAGAAGAATTGCCATGATGGTCTGCTCAGAGGTGGGCCTGTGCCAGAACATGCTCAGTGCTGACAGACTCTTCCCTTTAGCTGACAAACACGAACAAGTCTCTCCTTGGTAGATGGTGTTACAGGTTTTATGAGATTTTATAATGACTAAATTCAGGCTATTTTCACAGAAGTGGCAAACCAAACATCTGCAGTAACTGCCTTCCTAAACAGCAAGTCAATAAAGTTTAACCAATCTATAAAAAAATCATATAGTATGGGACACACTTTGTTGTGAGAAAGAGCAGAAGTGCTTTAGTTGAAAGTTAAAACAAAAAAAACCACCAAAACACAGCAAAGCCAAGTTCAACTTAACCTGACACACAGGGCAAGATACTTTAGTATGAAGAGTTCAAATCTGACATTTACAAGCTACTGAAAAAGGGGAATTGGAAGTCTCAGACAATGTACCTGTGTCATTTACTGGCACAGCCACCTGAACATTCTATAGTAGGTTTTCTTAGCAACTGAAGCTTTTGGGAGATGTCAGTGTCCTAAGACAGCCTCTGCATGTGGCTTTTCTTTTGAGTTTTTTTAAGATGCTTTACCAGTTACATTTTTTTGGTGAAAAAACAAAACCTGTTCCCACCCTTCTGATCTCTGCTCTGCTGCAGCCATTCACACTCAGACATCACCTCAAAAAAAATTACAGGCAATTAATTCCACTAGATGCTCTCCCCTCTTGCAGCTCTGTTTAGGAAATGCTCAGCCATGTCGAACTCCTGCAGATATTTTTCCACTGCTCAAAGCCAGGCCCTGTGGCTGTCACATCAAACTGCTCTTTTGCCCACCTCCACTGATGCTAGAAAGGATTTTCCTTAACCAAAACCAAATGTCCTGCCTTCACTCTTCTGAAAAGAACCAATGTAAATTGATTGCTAAGCCTGAAAGTCTGTCACTGACATTTCCGAGGACAAGAACATTTATTTATCTTCTCCTGAGATACGCAGCTCAGCTATGCAAACAATGAACACTTCTGAGCAAGCTAATAAACCTGCAATTAATATCCAAGAATTGTCTAATGGAGAAGATGGAGTTATTCTCACTGTCATAAGAAAAAGAAATGAGTATAAATGATATTTAACCCACGAGCAGCCAGCAGAGCAAAAAAAATGGCTATTCTAAGAAACAGCAATGTCAGTGGAAAAGTGGCCTAGGAATTTAAAGCAGGCCTTTTGTTCATAATTTAAAGGAGGAACAATGTGAGGGCTCAAGCAATGTGAATGTCCTCTGTCAGTCTGGATCTGGCTGTGACTCTTTCTATAGCCCCATATGTTGCTGCCCTGGAATCCAAACCTCTGAGATATTAGACCCTCCACTTAAGTTTAGGCACAATAATATCATGCAGGCATGGTCACACACCAAACACTGAGGAAATGGTTAACAGAACTCCACACCCTATTCTACCCGTCCCTTTCCTGACTGTTTGGAGCCTCCCAAATCCCTCTTAGTCCCTCCAAAGTAATTGCAGTAGGATGTCCTGTCACCACACAGAAATACTGCATTTGCACGTTACGCTTCTGCGGCCCTTCTGCACTGACTTCCAGAGGGAGTACCACAGTAGTGCTTGCAGGCTCTGCAGCATTTTTCAGTGATGAAGTGACCCCTTACTCATCAGAACTAGAAACACTGGTCTATAGGCTTTGAAGGTTATGGATGTCGGTATGAATATATAGCTCCTTTGAGACTGGTAAAGGCCTAGCCAAATGTTGAAAATTAATTTGCCTAAAATTAGCAGTAAGCCCTAGTAATCAACTTCTTATCTCAATTTCATAAAGTTTTGCCAATCTTAACATTCCCTCTCCTTGCATGGGAATCTCTGCTCGTTACTAATGAAGACGGGTATTCAGCACAGACCTGTCATTTAAGCACTCAGATTACTCATACTACAATCAAGACAGATGTTCCTTTCGTGCGGCACCAGAGGCTGGACCACTGAGACCACTGCACACAGAGATTTTGCTACACTCGCTTTAAGAAGGCAAAAGGGATAAAGTGTGCGGAGACTGGAGAACAGGGCAAAGCAAGCAAGGCTGTCAGTGCTTAGCACCTCTGAAGCTTCACAGCTCTGAAGACCCTTCACAACTCTGAAGGGTCCCACATAATTCAAAGCGCTGTGGTTTTTAACTGCCACAGAAAGAGCTTAGCACACAGATGTATGCCTGCAGATCTGTCACCTTGTTCCGAGTGCCCAGATATCATCAACACTGCCATAAAAGAGCTGTGAACTGGAAGAGCAATGAGGACATTGAAATGTAAATGAGTACACAATCATGTCACTTGGCTCCAGGATCTATTACTTACCCCCACTGACTTTTGAACTAGTAGAGGGTTTAACAAAGCAGGGAATAAGCACTCAATTATTATGGACATGTGTTTACCCTGCAGATGTATCTGGATGGCCTGGCAACTTGTGTTGTAGGAAGGATACGGGATAATTTACGATAACAAAGTCAAGTATGTGTTGTTCCTCTGAACTCTGCTTATTGGCCTCAGATCCTTATCTCCTTAACACTCAAGAGCAGTGTCTTACAGAGATGCTGAAGTGCCTTGAACTCAACTGGCATTGTGGAAAATCTCAAAAATTGGAACTGGAACAAGAGGCTTCTTGCAATGAAAAACACTCCTTGGGCAAGTAGAGATGCTCTCACCTGTGCCCTGGAAAATAATACATGCTAAACTGGACCAACCTCTGCACAAGTCTGAACAGCTTCATCTCCCACTGAAGTCCATGTGAGTCATTCCCACTTATTTCAGGTTTGAGTTTGTCTTAGTGTCTCTGCTGTAATGCTCCCAGGAATGTGCTGTCCTTTCTGCACCTTTCACTCTCTTTTCTTGCTTTGATTAGTTTCAATGCTGCTGGAAGTTTCTGATTCACCACTGCCTGTACTTGCCCACGTACCCACAATGCCTGTCCTGCCTCCCTGCTGCACTGTACCACAAGCGTCTTGTCCTAGCTAAGATGGTGACATACGTCTTGTGCGCGCATTACTCCAATCCAGCATCACCTAATACTAATGAAAAGGCTCTTGATGGCTTTGACAGTCATTTTCTTTAAGGTCTAAGAAAGCTACCACCCCATTTCACTGCTCTAAATCTGTATCACAGGCTTTACCCTTTGTTGAATTCAAACCAGAAGTGCACTATGACCAATGCTTCACTCCCAGCCATATTCATCTTTGCTTTGATTGATCAGGCTTCACATCATTCTAATCCATATGAAGCTGCTCAAGAGATGGATCCATTCCATGCAGGGTTTTCTTTTAAATTACCCAGATGCCCTTTGATCTTGTGAATCTCTGTAGTTAATTACATGAGTTGAATGAGCTTCATATCATATCTCCTGCTGCACTTTGCTCAATTCTTTTCTTTTTGGTTTCAGGAAGGAGAGTGCAATTCTTGGAAGCACAGCTCTTTAATTTTAATATACTACAAGTGCAAGAGCAAACTCACCTTCAATTGCTCCTCATTGTTGATGCATGAATAAACAACTGGCAGGGGAAGGAGACCATTACAAACAGGTGCTTCTACATGAATAGATTCGCCAGCCATAAAGGGCCCCAGTGATTTCCTGGGGCTTAGAGGCCTTGGTGGTATTGCTGTGCCACTTGCAATCAGCATAAATGTAGCACTTTGCAATTCTCCTTAACTGCTGAAAAATAATAGAAAAAAAAAACCAAAACAAGACAGGATTACGAGAAACAAAGAAAAGTCTACACTGCACCCCAAACTAGCAGTCCAGAGCATGAAAGGAGAACTGTCATTTTGCAGTGAACAAAACAGGTAACAAAATGTGATAGAACAGAAAACGCAGCTGGGAAAAGTTCCTCTTACTGTATTTCTCCCTCTTTGTCTGGCTTGACTGAGAGTTTAACCTCTTATATTTGTACCCTAGAACATTCTGGGATGCACTGACAGTAATGTGATCACAGCAGAATTAAATTGTCACGTAGGCAGGTAAGGACTCAGATCATTGGTCTTCAGTGAAATGGAATTACTCCTTGGGACCCCTGGGCCAGCTTTATGCAAGCTTTGTACCACCAGAACATTAAGATCAGCTGGCTTGAGGGCTTGGCCAAATAGGTTGGGTTCCTAGCTAGAGAAGCACGTCATTTCAATACAGCAGCTGTACTGCGGAGTTCACATTCTGGTGGGATCTTTAGAATCCCATCTTTAGTAGGTAGGGCCGGGCACCCACAGCTAAACTAGAACAAGCTATCTAGATACTAGGTACTTGTTATCAGTGCAACAGCATGGCTCTCCAGCTCAACTTGAGTACCCTGCTCCTTCGGTTATTAGCTGAGCTAGTACCACTTTCAGGTTATTTATTTTTAAGCCCTGCCTGCAGGGAACTGAGCCTTTAAGATGCTCTGGAACAGGCCAACTGGAACAGACCGTTACATTATGTATGTAGCAGCTCATACTTGGCAATATCTATCGGCTGGGACTCAGGCATCAGAAAGACCACCTTTACCTGTGCCTGAGTCTTTGAGCCACCGCTAAACAACACACTTATTGTGTCATCCTAATTCACAGCAGCGATTCACATGGTTCCCTAATGCATAAAACCAAAATCTGTATCTAAAATTAAGTTTCTACATTAGCTATGCATGGTATAGGTCATTAAAAATGGATAGGCCTTTCAAGCTCTGACACATAAGTAGGGAAATATATTGCTCAACACGCACAAAGTACTGAAATAAAATATCCATTTTCTGCATGCCCCTGTTTCAGCAGAATACTATGGAATGTGGTGGCGATTAAAACAGCAAGATTCCTCTGTCCTGCCACAGACTGTCCCTGTTGTTGGGTTATGCGTATAGAGCTGTTAGGAAGGTGGAGGAAGCGAGGTCAGTGAAGTGGCTGACTATCCTGTGGCATACGGAGTCTCACGGCATGGGGACAGGGCTTCGTACAATGGAACAATCTAACTATGACTCTTTCTCCTTTGAAGGTCATGCTGAACAGGAGTGCAGGAGCACTGGAAAGCAGCCAACTTCAGAGTTCCCACAGCAAGCACGAAACAGTCATAGGCACTAAAGAGAGTTTTACTATGTACTCCCTGGAATAATGAACTCACAAACTGGTTTCTCCACGGGCAGCAAGCAGTACTGCAAGGCCACAACCCTAAAGGCAGAGGGCTTCTCACACCAAGAATCCTCCCCATACCCAAACAATTATTGAAAGGCCAGCTTTATTAATGAGGCCCCATTAGCCAAGGCTGACCCTTACATGTTTCCTTTCTGATGAAGCAAGGGGGCTGCTGTTCTCATTCTGAATGTATTGTCTCACACAGAGAGAACAATGCATTGCTTTGCTGGTAGATGCTTCTTCTAGTCTAGATCTTTGCTACAGGTTAAGTCCATGAGGAAAAATCATACCCAAACATTTCAGCAAACTATCCCCATCTGTCTGACTGTTTGTAAAAATGGTAATAAAACAAGGCACAGATGAAGCAAATTGGAAATCCCAGTGATAGAGACTGCAAAACATAATACTCATTTATCTGTTGTGGATCTACACTTTTTAAAAATTAAACAGACTGCTTACAAATGTGTTTCTTAACATTTGTGAATAGCGCATGAACCAGCATTATTGAAAGAAAACCAAAAAAAGACGATGCCTTATGTGCAGTAATAGGATTAAACTGTTTTTCAAGCTCAGTTAGCTGACTCACTATTTTAACATGCTACCAAGAAAGCATCAAAGCAATTCATAGGATATATGGCAAATACCTACTCTACTCAAAGAATGAATTCTGCAGCAGGTAAAGGTGCAGGCATGTGAACATGAGGCGTGCACAAAACAAGTAAATTTGACTTCTCCAAAAGATTTGTTTTGTACCGATGATTCAGTCACAGAAAAGACATTATTTACCAAATACAGTTCTTCTAGTAGTGCTGCAGCCTGAGTCTCCTCTTCAGAGTGACTTCCTAGACAATAGGTCTGTGTGAACAAACATAAGAATCTTCATTAGACCTCTACTGAATCCTCTGTATACATGCCCAACTGTCCATTCTCACAGAGTTCTTTAGAAAATCTCTTAAACTGTAATTGCTATACTCTAGCCTCATCCACATTGTCCTTGGTGCTGCAGACTCATTGACCAATTAGTGGCATAAGCTCCTGTAACCTCGGAGATCAGGAGGCAGTGTTTTAGATGAGTGTTAGAATATTCAGAGACTTTTCCTGAGATTGGATTTTGTCTCTGTTTAACATTTTACGACATCAGCAGATTTGCAGTACAGCTAATTAAAGCTAGGCATGGCTGGCACAGTCGATCTAGTAATACTGCCACCATTATCATAGTGCCTTGGTACCTTAAATTCACGATAAGCTTTCAAGATTCCTACAAAGTAGGAAAGTGTCATCCTTACAGAGGAAGCGATGATGCTTACAAAAATTGACTGGCTCGCAGTCACTGTGTGGATGGGGGAGCTCAGAGCTAGGAATCAAACACAGATCTTCTGAGTCCTAGCTGAATGCCTAAAGCCAGATGCCCATCATTATGTTCTAGCAAATTCTGCCTGCTATTTCTGTTAGGGAGAACCAAAGCTTCCAAACCCTTTTGCTTCCAATGGTCTGAGAAATCACAACCTAGAGATACAGGTCATGATGATACTGTCAAGGTGTCTTGTCTTCATGTGATTTATGTTAACATTGCAAAGACATGGTGTATGGACCCATTTCAGTGGCAGGAATAGCAAATGCTAGATGAAAAATGGTTTATGGCTCTGTAGAGCATCCCAAATATGCAAAAAACATTATAAAATCATTCACTATCAATTACTTAAACAAAATTATTTTTCTGTAATTTTGATGTTTAGGCTAAAAAATGAACAAGTATACAAGTTCACAATAAAACACTCTGGAAGGTGGGTTTTTTTTGTAATTGAACAAAGCTTATACCCCACACTACATGACTGTAAGCCATCCTTGTCAGCACGCACTGTACCAACATGTAGCAATGTCACAGGAAGGGGCCTCAATTTTTGTTGATTAGATTTCCTTCCATGTGGTAGAACTCATCACAGTAATGCAAGAAACCCAGAAAATGAATAAATGAACATCTGAAGGTAATTTAGCTGTCTGTGATAAGACTCCTGAACATGATGCAAACAATGTCAAGCAAAGCCACTCCACTAACAGCAGTTCTGTTACATCAGCCAACTGCTTAGACTGGGCTAAGCCATACCTCTCAAGCCAAATGTCTTCAGTTCAAATCAATATTCATTGTTTATCATGGAGAGCAGCTTTGATTCTGAGAGACATTTTCTGGGCTTTTGTGTGCATTATGATCACTTTGCAGAGGGCTGAAGGGAGCTTGCTGGAGTTTTGACAGATGCAAAAATGAAAGGAAGGTAACGAGACACTTTTCCTATCAAGCAGCTATTTGGATACTCAGCAGCGGGATGAATACTGCCTGAATTGCCCACATTCTACCCCGTCATTTTATTAATGTTTTAATTTACATTTACAGTGAATAAATATTTTACTGTTTTCTCTATTATTCTCTGCACAAGAATAAGCACAGTGTCTATGTTGTACACACTACCTTCAGAGACATTCCACCATCTAGAGCTGTTTCCAGGCAGTCTAGTCAAGAGAGGAAGGAGCAGGGAAAGATTAATGAGAACGTGAATGAGAAGATCAGTACCAAACTTGTGTGCAATACTCGCCTTCCCTGACCACCAGGCAGCTTCTTTAACTGCTTCTTGGCTTCTGTAAACTGCATGTTCTTCTGAGTCATTAAAAATTAAACAAATAAAGATTAGTATTTTTTTAATGATCCCATTGCTCATTGCATTGAGCTGTGCTACGGAGGGGTTCTAGACCACTGAAGAGCTCCCAATAAATCTCTCTTTAGGTACTGTTAAATTGAAATAAAATTTTGCTCAGGACAGTGATCAGGACACCAGCACTTGCTCAACAGCATGATTTCCTTGAATAAGCTTTATGCATTTTGGCCCTACTATGTTCATTAGCCATTACATTTGGTGTTTACTCACTTCATAGCCGCATATGGTTAGAAGCACAGTGCTTCACAGACACTCTGTGGTTGCACAAACCACTTCCCCTCCCATGTGCAGTGACAGCAGTTGTATTCATAGAGGAGTTCTAGTAGGAACTTCCATGGGTCACAGCTTAATCCCCATTGATTTGTGCCAAAGAAATGCAACGACAGGGCTGTGTCCTTTTTCAAAGACTGCAGTTTTGTCCTGCTCCCATTACTTACTGCAAATGGGAAATACATACTAAACTGAGGCTTCATTCCTTTTGTTAGGCTGGAACCACTGACTTTGCAATTTCATTAACTCGCGACTAGATGAAAGCCACAGTCCTCTGAGACAATTAGAACATAAAGTGCCATTATGGGGCCGGATCCAACTACTGTTAAAGCCTATGGCAGCATTTCCATTGACTTCAACCCCACCCTATAACTAAAGATTGAGTAGAAAAGACTTCATAGTACATTGCAAGTGACTTTGATTCTAAAGTGTACTCTGCTCCTACCAGTGGCTGCTGCTTTATTAAACATGCTGACCATCCACTGCCACAATGCACACAGAAAATACCACATCACAGAAAAACGAGGGTATTACTGCTTAAGCCAACATGTAAAATGACAGCACGTCATAATGCTTGAACACTGCCATTTCAGGCTGCTTCCCTGCTCTTCACAAGTAGCCACACATAGAAAAAGAGGTGAAGCTCTACCACTAGACGCAAGTAGCAGCCAGCCTGCCTTGTAAACACAGCCTCAGTGCTGCAGTTTTGTGAATCAAAGCCTAGGGCAGGATACCATTCCCAGTCTATCACTGGCTGTAGAGTCTGGTCATAAGCCATAATGTTCTGTGTTTCAGCTATTTCGGCATTCATCTTAAGGAAGGACAGAATTGATGAACTTGCCACGGGACTAGAAGCAGACATGTCCTCATGAAGCATTTTAGGCTGATCAGTGACAGACTAATCTATTGCAATTACAACTGTTGATTAATTGTAAGAGGTTTCAGAAATTCACTAGCCCGACCATACAGATTAAATCTTACAAGTTCTGTTAAAACGGTGCTATAGAGACAATAATATGGCTAATGATTCACTGTCTTCATTCCACAATGCAAATGCAGAAGTCTTGAATAATGCCGCCTTCGACTTATCTAAAACGGGATTTCCTGTACAGCTATGGCATCTTCTCCCATGTTGCTTTTCAAGAATGCCTAATTTAACAGAGCTGTGCCCATCCAGGTGTGCAGACAGATTGGTAGCTCACATCACAAAGTGACAGACCAATGACCCAGACACACTGGGTAGCATAGGTTCTAAAGGAATTCCTCATGACTGAGTTCCTAACAACATGCACACATGTCTAACTACCTAATTCCTGCCCACCCTCCTGAACCATGTCTCAAGGGGTACAAAAAAAAAATTCCATCTTCCCTGTAGCTCCTCTTATATTTATACATCCAAAAGTACTGTGGAGAAAAAAACTGACACCTCATTGACAAGAGCTTCTCACTGCCTGGGAAGGAACAGTGTGTGACGGGGCACACAATGCAGCCAGGAATTGCAAGAAGCCTCAGCCGTAAATGTTGCCATTTTATGCTGGACTGTACCCAGCATAGGCCGAGTTCACTGCAAGATTCTGCTGCTTCCCATCACCTACACCAAGACAGAGAGCTTCCTAGCGCCAGTAGTCTGTATTACTGCAAGAACGCTTCTATAGCAGGATTACAAAGGCTGCTAGTGCATCCCTTACAAGTGAAAAATTCTCTCGGGCTGAAGGAAGAGGCACTACGCTACACATTCTGCACAGGTACTCTGCTAATAGGATCCTTGTCACCAGCAAAAGACAGCAAAGTCTGTCTAGTTTGTAAAGGTTGAGCAATTCAGATCATAGCTGGACCAACAGGATTTTAGGCTTCTCTCCACAATGAATTTCACTGCAGAGGATGGTCAGGAAGAGAGGAGGACGGAAGCAACAAGTGCAGCCAATTCTCATTTATCCCATAATGTTTTAACATGGCTCAACACTTATACCCAATTTAGATAGCTACAATTCTCCAGACCTAAGCAGACACACAAACATTCAGACACAGAGGTAACTAATATTAAAGACCTGGCAAACGAAAGACCAGACAGCACAGCAGAGTGAAACCAGGCCAACACTTGCGCACTTCTTCCTTCATTTTGTCTCATGAAAGCAGCACAAGACAAGCCCAGACTCCACTCGCACCCCAGGGAGAATAGCAGTGGGGACGCTGTCTAACCTCTCCCGTGAATGAATTCTCTCACCCCATGGTAGAAGCCTTCTTTTTTGGCACAGGGGCATAATCTGCATCTCCTCACCATGCCTGTACGGGTGATTGTAGGTTGGGTTGGTGACCTGTGAGAACATAACTGTCTTTATCCTCTCATTGTTGCCTTGAAGGATTTTTTAGCTCACAGACCAATGACCCAGACACACTGGGTAGCAGAGCTTCTAAAGAAATTCCTCATGACTGAGCTCCTAACAATACATTCAAATGTCACAAAAAGTCAGTAAACATTCTGAAGACTCAAATGTGCATTCTGGACAGCAATACTGGGAATGTATGGTTTTGGTATCCACTATAAAAAGTCCTAAAATGTCAGCACATTTCAAAGATTTTACCTTATTTTTTTAGTCTCTGGCTCACAAAATCTCTGATTTTAAAAAGAAAAAAAAAAGAGAGATATAAAGTAAGACCCATCTCTTCCACATTGCATTTATTTCCTAAGAGTAGCCCACACTCATGCCAAAATCTGAGAGAGAAGGCTTAGGAAGCTCTTAGCTTCTGCTAGAGCTCTCTTACAAACTTCCTTCCTTGCAGCTTCCTTCTGGACTGAAATTTGCCACCCGGGAACAACCCATGAAGACTGCTTCCGAGGCTTGAGGAACAGAACAGCTCACTGGGGATGCACAAGGAGCAAATACCTTGGTTTATGGCCAATTTCTGTGTAGCCTTCTGACAAACCCAGCAGTGTGAACGCCTTAGAGCAGTAAACTCCTCTGTTCCACCATGCAGCGCTCGGCACAATGGAGCCCCAAATGATGACTAGAGGTACTGGGCACCACAGAATAGAGGGGCTTAGCCTAAACTATGTATATCTGAGGAGACAAAAGGAACAAGAAAGGATGAGGAAAGTTTATCGCAGATTTTTTTTCTGTCTATGACAGGAAGGTTCTGTGTGTTATATCATTTGATGATGTCACTGATAGAGAAGAAAGCTATGTTCAGAGTATAGAAATGTACTTTTGTAACAAGCTCAAATTAAATGGAACTGTGATTTCTCCATATGCACAATGACTGGTGAAACGCTTTCATTAATGGCTGATGAAAATAAAAATTGTCAACAATGAAACAACAAATGTGTTAAAGTAATAAGCTTAGAAAGCAGAGAAGATAAATGTACTTGGATAATAGATCTTCCAGAGTGCACAGCAGAGGGACACAATCAAGCAGCCAGTACAGTCGTTATGAATTCACCAGAGAAGTTCAGAACAAATGAAATAGCTTCAAAAAGTAAATCTGATACAGAGAATAAGTCATCAAAAAGACTAAAGTACAGGTATACTGGTGTGGAACAGGGCAGGATAGGCATCGGACTGTGTATTTATAGTCTGATTAACGCACTAATTAAACTACTATGTATGAAATAAAGTACACAACATGTAATGCTTTTAGGAAATATGAATCAGAGCCTGGAAACATTTACTCATGTAAGCCATGAGTAGCAATGTTACTCACAGTAGAAAGCAGTCACACTAGTAAGGATTTAGGCAGTCTGACCATTTCTATTAGAATACGAGCAGTAATAACTGCAATTATCCATTTAAAAATTATTCTCATCATAATGAAAGAAACTGAACTCCCAGCTTGTCTGTAGCACCTGCTGATTCTTTAGACCATTTTTAAGTGCAAGAATGCAAGTTCCCTCAGACTCCTCCTTTGAGGACATGGGTTAATAGTCCAACTTATTTTTCAAGTGACACTGACTTTCTTTTTACTTTAATGAGCGTCATTATACTGCCTTAGTATAACTGCATAATATACATGCGTAATGGTTGTCCCGTGGCAATAAATTTTTCTGATTTGTCATGTACATGCCCTCTTATCCTGTAATAGGCATTTCTTCATTATTTAAAGTAATACCTGCGCTTCTAATGATATTTGCTCTACTTGGAGAATACAGAATTAATTTATTCAGGAAGGTGAGCTGGCATTGACAGAGGCTCCAAGAAGCTCCAGATGGGAGAGGACAATATTCATACAGTTTTATTTTAGAAAGGACAGTTGATGTGCACTACATGCTACTTGCACAGGGCTACAAATAAGACAGTCCAAGGTCAAGGTTCAGGTGCTTTTGAAGTCATAAAATGAAAGTTGGTTAGCAAAAATGCTCTAGGAATTCATGAGACTTAAAAAGCATTAGATGCAATGGCAACATCCTCTTTATCATGTCAGCTTGGTCTTCCATTGATTTTAATTTTGGCATTTTGTTCTTTTAAGACATCTTGTCTACAATTGTACTTTGCAAAACTTAACAGTATCTTAACATAGTTTTGGGATCTGTGTGCTTGTTATATAAATACCCAATTAAATATAACGCTGGGCTTCTGTTACCTCATGTGAAAAAATCCATCCAGAGAAAGTATGCAAGAGTGCCAGGGATGCAGCGCTGTTTTCCCCTTTAGCTATAAAGTTGTTTAACTCAGTGCCTAGAATAACCAAGCTGCATTCCCTGTGACTGCAGAAAGAACTGAACTTACAGAGATGATCTGATAGCTTTACTGAGGTATTCCTATTTACTGTGCTGACCTCTGAGGTCTGACATTATAGGTTTATTTAGGATGTACTAGATGTCCCAAAAGGCTGTAATTCATTCCAGGATTGGCTCCTTATGCCTAATATCTGTGTTGGTGTTTGTACAGAGTGTTTTAGTTCTTACTGATTTTACCATCTCTTCTACTCCCGCTCCCCACACTTTGTCAAGTTACTTTAAAAACTTACAACTCATTATAAGAAATGAAAAGTTATAATGCACAGGATCAGGAAAATCCCCACTATATTACAACAGATATAGATCTGATCATTTGGTAAGACCTGTATCTACAAATGCCAATTAATTATTAATATGGCAATGATGATAGAAACTGAAGAATTGCAGCTAGTAAACTAGTGCAGTTTTCATTGATACAAATGGAAGCTGAGTTTGTACAACGGAAGGCTAAATTAGAGCAGTTTCATACATTTTTCTGTTAACTGAAGAAAAACAAAGAATTATCACAGCATGTTGTATAGAGACGTGTGTTCGTTTTGGTTATAACACAGGATCTAAAGCACTCAGGAAAATTTTCCCCAAAATGTTCAAGGATTATTTTACCATTCTGCTATCAGTCTTTAAGAGAAAAACTTATAAAACACGTAAGTCTAGTAGGATTATATATAGTTAGGACAACTATGTCTGTCTTGAAGTAGAAAGCTGACAGTTGATTTTTCATTATTCTGAAGCAAAGTGCATAGATGAACTCCTCCAGCATGTAAAGAGGGCCAATTTGAGAACTGCAGGTAATAACTTGCTCTTGTCTGTTCTATGAAAAGCTGCAAGTTAAACTTTTGAGTTAAAATGTTGGTCTCTCTGACGCAAGAATAAAGGGGAAAATCGGTTGGGAACACCTGTGACAAGCACAGGGAAAAATACTGGAGAAATATTCTTAATAAAACTTGTCCTTCAGCCACTTGAACAATTGTTTTATTGTATTATGGAGGGAAAACTTAGACTAAATTAGCTGTTTTCTTGTTTAATGTGCTCTAATATGAAAAAAATTATAGACTTACATCATACGAAAAAGCATTCTCTTTTCCGTCAAAAGGGCTTGCTCCAAGGGTTTGTCTTCATTAGCTGTAGAGAGCAGTGACATATTATTTTTGCATTCCTGTGGACTGCAGCAAATTGTCCCTCTTGGCTGTCATTGTTTCCTACGGAAGCAACAATGGCTTCCATTTATCACAAGTTGACGCCACATGGCATGCAAAATTACGTTTCACACTGCAGCATCCAAAGGGATGGTGTAAATAAAAAACATTTACGTAAAACACCTATCAACCATCAAATAAATAAAAGGAAAAGTGTAGTTAGTTTGAAAAATGAAGTACCTTTTCATGAATCACAGTACCTTCTACCAGCAGCTCTGAAAGTGTTAACTAACTTATAAACTATCTTACAGAATGTATAGAAAGAATCAAGAGGTTGATGCTCCAGGGAAGACAGGGAAATTTCACCATTAAAAAATGGTTCTGATAAACATATACTTTTCTAGATATATCAAACCATGGTGCAGCTGTTAGTACGTCAAAGAAGTATTGTGTTCCCTCCAACAATTCACTGGTGTCAGCTTGTGGTTGGTGTTATTGATATTAGACTAAGCAAATGCATGGGCCTAACAGTGACTCTAGGTTCTTTTTGTTTCAGTTGCTGATGGCAGTCTCAGTGTCTGCATGTTTTTATGTACAGTAGGTAACCCCCCCCCCTCATTTATCGAAGGCTGTTTCATTGTACGATGTCAAGAGCTCCTCCCCAGGAGGGTAGCCAACATCCACTTCGGTTGTCTGAGAAATGCCTGAACTTTTGTGTCCTCTCACAGGAATTCTGGGGTATGCCTTGGCTATTTCTCTGACGTCTGGTTTTGATAAGTGATTTTCAGAGCCTACTGTCTCCTAGGAATTCTGCAGGAAGAGAGTGGGTGAGGTCATTCGGCTTTTCACTGAGTTTCCTTTCTCTGTTTTTGGCCATTCTGGTGAACATGACCCTCTAGCACTCAGGAATATTTCTGCTCCCTTAGGAACTATCGACCACTTGCTGGTTTTATCTCTGCACACACAAAAGCTCCATGTCGCGGGAAGGGGAAACAAGGTTGACATTAACCAGGGGAACATAAGCAGCTCGTAGATGCAG
Organism: Phaethon lepturus; assembly: GCF_000687285.1. Lineage (NCBI taxonomy): Eukaryota > Metazoa > Chordata > Aves > Phaethontiformes > Phaethontidae > Phaethon > Phaethon lepturus. Next base: position 71,325 of record NW_010562397.1, on the reverse strand, counting down.
CTGTGAGCTGAGTTCATTTATTAGCTCAAGTGCTGGCAAAGCTTACACTTGTTTCTCGGCCTCTCTACTGGTCATTGGCCTAGGTCCGAATAGCTGAAGGCAATGGAATAATAGCTAGTTTGTCAGCCCATTTTATTCATGAAATAGGGCACGGCAGGAACACTTGGAAAGAAGCAACAAGTAAAAAAAAATGCATCTTATTTTTTTCTGGTTCACAACCACTCTGCCTCAGAGCGTGTGTGACTTGCATACGGCTCTTCTGTACGAGACTATTCATATCAGATTTCATTTCTTGCTACATGGGTTGCTATGGATACAATTCTAACTGCTGCTTTGTAGGCCAGAAGATTTATGACTGCATCCCGAATGATTCTGCTCATCAGTCACACAAGATTTTTATTTTTTTTTAAGTAAACAGAAGTGGAAACAAACATAACCTGCATTTGTCGAAATATTTTTCACAACTGAATCCTCTATTTTGGATCTTCTTGAAGTCTATCAGAGTCTGTGGGTCAGTCTCCTATTTATACTAAGTTACTGATTTATAAGAAATACATAACCATACAAACTCCTAAGAGCCAAGGCCTGGCAAACACAAGGGCATTAGCCCTTGTTCTGATCTTACTCGTTCCAGATTTTCACACACAAAGACAGCCAGGTTCAGCGAAGTCATAGCATAAACAGACTCTTTAGAAATCCAAATAATGTGATTTATGATTAGGTTATTGTTTATCAAAACTACAGGAAGCTTGGGTGCTACAATACACACAAATACAAAATGGAGCATGTAATACAAAAGAGCATGTCACTAATATTAACTGCTAGCAATTCTAAAGCATCTGACAGCAATTCTTCACATTAAAGACAGTCGGAAGTTCTGGGATAAACGTACTCCTCCACCTTCCTGGACACTATTAATCGTACAGGATGCACATTGTCTTACCTTTCCTCAGATGGGTTCATTAGCAGAGTCTCTGGCATTGTACCAACGGCTAAAGGAGGTGTGTTCCTGTAAAATCTCTGGAAGACCTTTGGATGCTCTAGGAGTTGCAAGCGGAACTGAAAAATATAATATTGTTAGGGAGCACTTGTACTACAGGATCCGAGGTAGCCCACACAAACATGCTACATGCTGCACAGAAGATAAGTGATAGCTGCCTGCCTTGAACTGCTCAAGTTACCTTGCCTGACAAGTGAAACCACAGCATTTACCACAAGGGGAAGTGGGCACCGCGAGTTGGATGCTCAGCTGTGCTTGCAGGTGTCACAGCAAGGCAAGGTTTTGTTGAGGGACAGCATGCTGAAGTGGCTTCAGAGCAGTGGTTTCACCGGGGTCAGGATGAAGGCCTGACTGACAGATTTTGGAAAAGCATTTCAGTGTGATCACTTTTAAAACGTGGGACAGAAAAGGCCTGTTAGATCGCTTGGCAGGTGCATAAGTATTTCTTAAGGTATCTTTCTTCTTGTTTTCCCATGGACGTTTTACCTCCTCACATTACCCGCCCCCTCTGCAGGACAGTTTCGAAACTGCACCATCAATGATTTGGTTACCAGTTGCCACTACACCTTTACTAGCAGTCTTCCAGGCAATTTTCCATCCATTAACACAACAGCATTGCTCTCTAAATGAACGTGAATAATTTTCACTGTTAATATTTAATGAAACACAGACTGACCCATTATATTGAACCACAACACATCTAGGCACAAGAGGAAGAAAACAAATGCCAAGCACAATTTAAACACTCTGTATCAAATTCTCCAAAACGAACGGCAATTTTGAATTTTCAGCTTGAGACGTGGCATAAGACCAGATCCATTGGTGGACAAGTGCTCAAAGCTTTCTGAAAAGCAGGGCTGCTTAAAGCATTTCAAGTGGGTCAGGCTGTCTCACTAATCACTGTTGAAATGTAGGCCACTGCACTTCCATTTGCACAGGGGTAGCACAGCTAAGTTGTTAGAATCACTTAGACACAAAACCCTCAAATAAACCCTGAATGTGGGAGCAGAGTAAATTTACAGTCAGTATCTCTATGATACAACTAGCAGCACATGAACAGATGCTGACGTACTGCTATGCTGTTGCTGGACCAAGATCTGTATCTGCTGAAAGATGATATTCCATTAATATGTTGTGAGGCATCTATTATTTACTAGGTAACTAGATAATTATTAACTTCAAAACAGCATGTTTTCTTAAAAAACACATAAGAGAATCATAATTGCCCTACATCAAGCTCCCTGCTGCTACAGCCAGACTGCTCCTAGTAACTGAACCAGATAATTTAAGAACATTTATTTTGCTAACATGCACCATCATATGTAAATTACGGTCCACGGGTCCCATATAGCAGTAAAGGCCAGATCAGGTACGTAAGTCTTTAGGTGTGATAACCTAAAGTTCTTTGTTAGAATAATAGCAGAGGAAATAAGGTACACCACTGAGAAGATAGGGAAACAGAGATCAACAGTGTGAGTTCCTCAAGGTCAACATAACTGACAGCCTGTGCTTAAGTGCTTGGCTGCCAGGCATACCAGGCTGAGGGAACGCCCATGCAGACCACTAAGTGAGACGAAATCCCCGGCCTTTTTGCCAACTGCTCGCCTCAATGAGGTTGTAATCAACATGGAGCAGCTTGCTGGATTAGCATAGGCTAGTACTGAGAAATGGAAGCGGTCTTGCTGGAAGCGGTTTACTACTACTGTGATACTGAAGACAGAGCAGATCTGTGTTCCAGCATAGCGCTAGCAGTTTTGGGCCATTCACCTTCTACTTAGCAATTCTAGAGCAATCCTGGGCAATGATATGTAAAAGCTCACACCTTGATTTCACTAGCTACAGAAGGGGAATAGTAATACCTACTTACAGTTTGGAAGTGCAAATACAACTTTCGAAGTTCCTACAAAAGCGCGCACACATAAAAATTTGTAGCTGTTCATGGAGCCATACAAGCTTGAAGCATGCTTGGAATTAGCTACAACTTTCTGTGCAGGAGCAATACCCATTTAGAATTAACAGGCATTTATTTGTACAGCGAAAGAAGTGCTTACTTTGGCAGAACTATAAATTGCCTATCTGTTTCCTGATGACAGTGTTTAGTAACTGAATCTAAGGTGTGCAGTTGAGGAAGACCTTATAAGTGAAAACTAAAATTAAATGGAAATTCTAGTTCCCAATTTTCATATTGGAACACAGAGATAAGAAGTACATTCATATCAAACATGGTAGTAGCTGCATGTACAACACTGCTATCAGACTCTGCTTTTGCTGCATGGAAAATGCCATTCTTTTGAGACAGGGTGGAATCTGAATTGCTCAAAACCACATGTGAATAATGCCATGGTTGAAATTTTGAGTGTGCATGTGGCTCACATAAATGTAGCGAGGATTTTTTCCTCAGTATCTGAACACCTATACATAAGATCAAAACTATTTTCTTAATAAATTACTCAAAGTTAATTTTGTTAGCTTTTGAATACATTATCTATGCTAATGCATTTCAGCACATTAGTTTTGCAAATTAATCTTCTATAAAAAGTCATTAGTTCATTTGTCTCAGTACAACTTTAGGCATCAGAAATCTATTCATACTATATTAAGTAAATATTCCAGTAGAGAGCCTTAATAAGTTCATATTTCCAATAAATAGATAAAAACCCCATGCACATGAGTGAAAAACAAACTGGCGCTCTACTTCCCTTTCACAACACTGCAGGTCATATCTTAGGAACAAACATGCATCCTTGTCTTTCAGCATTCTGACATTTCACTCCATACATGTGCATACTTGCATGATGAGGATCGTAACAGTGGTCAATATAAGTTCCCAAGACATGCCAATTATATCACTGCAAACATTTCTAGAGTTAAAATGCTAATCTAGTCATCTCCCTAAACTTAATGTGTGCATTGGAGAGTGATTTGATATGTTCATTATTCACAGCTAGAGGAATTAGCATTGCTGCAGTGATTGTATGATTCTGCCCACTGTGTCTCACAGTTGCAAAGGTTTTTTGGCTGCAGAATTAAAAGCTTGGCAGTTGCTCACAAATTAGAGAGTGAAAGAATGCATTTTTTAGAACTCCATACTGAAGTTATCCAAAAGGACTGGCCTGCCTGTGACACAGAAAAAAGCCTGTGTCTCTCTAGCAACCTGCCTGTGTGTTTTTCAAACGGGGTCACACAATACATATGCAACAGCCACTGCAAGTTTCGTATTGCTGGTGTGGACACTTCAGGAAGGATGCAGTGATCCTTCATTGGCTGGATCATCATCAGGCAGCTTTGCTCCAGTGCTGGTGGTTCAGGGAATTGTGGATAGCTGGGGAACTTGCAGAATATTTTAAATTAGTGGCTTCTTTGTATGTTAAAAATACCCTTTTCCAGCAGCCTTTAACTTACTACCCCCCCGGGTATATACCTGTGCTTGATGCAGCAGAAGTCAGTAGGGCCTTGGCATGGAAGAATCTCATCGCTGAAGTTTCTAAATTATATTAATCTATTGCTGTAGCAATATGCAACTAGTTTGACACTTTACCAAAAAAACAATCCCACCAAAAACAACTAAAACAAAACCAGATGGGTTTGGTAGGTGCAGGGCATCTCTGAAAAAATCTATTCAAGGAGCCTGCATTCCAGCTGAGCAACCTAACAAAACTAGATCTAGCTGTTAAAATACCTCTGAGGAGTTGGATTAAAAAGAGGGAGAATCCTCATAAGCCTCAGCAGGCAATAGCCCATGTAGCTAAGTTAGCATATAAACCAGCACCAGCTATTGTTTTATTAGATTCCTTTGGGGGGTGCTGAGCAGGAAGGAATTTTTATGCATATATGCATACACAAAAGGACTATTTTTTCATCTGTGTAAAGTCAAAACATACTGGAATCATAAATTACATCCTGGATAAGTGTTCAGAGTTTATACCCTTTTAAGGAATACAGCCTAAAGTTAGCACCCCACTTCCAAGGTATAATCTTCCATCACTGTTAGATACTGCTGCCTGATCGCAGCCAGACAACTGGCTCAACACCAAGATCACAAATGTGCCAACATATGGAAACAATTGCTTTCCTTTTGATTGGAAACGACATTATGGGTGTGTGCACAACATCCCCCATCAATCATCCAAGAGGGTTTATTATTTGGATTTAAACTTATTATCAAATAGAAAATCCCTCGAGCCTTGTGTGAAGGCTAGGAAAGGAAAGATATTTAGGAACCCCAGAAAGCAAAAGAGCTTCTGCACAGTGACAGCTTGTCTGAGCCATACTGTGTCCTGAGTGAGCTTGATTCCTTCTCTGTACAAGGTTGTTTTTCACACACCGGCATTGATGTTGCTCAGCCTAATCGAAAAGCAACTAAACCTTGAAATTATACCTGCATAGTAAGGCTGTGCTGGCTGCTAATCACCCCTGGGACTCCAGAAAATCTCCACACGTTGGCAGTGTCAGCAAAAGATGTGAGGGGAAAAGTTTAATAGTGAGTATTTGACCACAGATTACATGCTTTGATACCAGTAACAGCCTATCTGTCTCAATGAAGTTGCAATGGCAGAAGGCCTGCAACACAAGGAAAAAATCAAGCGTATTTTTGTTCAACCTGTGCGGCTGACCTGGAGACAGAGGCATCAGGAAGGCAAATTTCTGCTGAGAATGCAAGGCAAGTCTGGTTCAAACAGTTTTCTGGGCTCACAGAGAAAAGAATAGTGAAGGGAAACAAAGGCAAATAACTTCCTAAAGAACTGCCAGTATAAATGGAAAGACAGGAAAGGTCTGATTTTTAAATCAGCAAATACTAGTGATGGTGGGTACTTTTGGAGTTACTCTGGGCAGAGGCCTTACACATCCCAGGAACAGGCACACAAACTGAAAATGAAAGCGTAGCTCAATGGAGGTGAACATATATTTTTCCATTGCTTTCAATAAAGCCAGGGGTTCATGTGAATGTTTGAAGCCTACCAGTGATGAGACTGACTCTTTCATGCTAATGTAAACTCTGAAATTAGTTCTTCTATGGATTATAGAGAGAGGCTTTCACGTGGAGAAAGAGTAGGCAGAAGCACATCCAGTTGTCATGTACAGCAGAGAGAAATGGGGCTTTTGGGCAAGAGAAAGACTGTTATGATGATTAAGGTCCTATATGGGCAATCAAGAGAAATAAAACTGATTTCCCACCTCTGTATGGCCTTCCTGCAACAACACACACAGGTCTCTCAAAGGCAGATTTTCAAATGTATTTAGGCACTTCAAGACGCAGACAAGCCCCACGTAGGATTTACAAATGCATCTGTGCAGCCTAGATGTTTATCAGCAGCTGTTTGTGTCCTTTGGGTCCCCTATCTGCAAGAAGATTACAGATGTCATCTATTCAGATCACAGCCAAATTCTACCTTCAGTTGCATGCCCAACATTTCCATGTAAGTGAAAGGGAGGAGTGAGCTCATATCTAAGGATGGGACTTAGCCCCAAGTATAATAGGAAAAAGGATTTGCCGCATGACAAAAATAGGCCGAGTGCCTTGTCACATCTGACAAACGCCTCAGATGGCATAGCACAGATTTGTGGTGGTGCTATTAAAATAGATTATATCGCCACTGAATAAACTGATTTCTTGTCACAGGTAGGTGGGTAGCCCCTTTCTCACTGGCAGTGAATAATGTGTCTCATTGTGGGTGTCAGGAAACTAGCCCTTATACTGTTGTCTGAGTTCACTCCTAATGCATCCCCTCACTGCCATTTGTTGATGAGATTCCAGGCTGCATTCTGCAAGACCATAGAGCTCCTCATCCACCCCATCCACATTTACTCACAAGAGCTGCTCAAATAAAAAAAAAAAAAAAATATCCAGTCATTTAGAGCACAGGTTGCCAAATCAGGCCCTTTCTTGCTAAAAGCACAGTATGATGATCTGCCTGGGTCTGAATGTTTTCAATCATATAAAACAAAATTAGGTCAGATCCTCACCTAATATACATTCATAAAGTCCATACCCCCTGCTGCAGACAAGAATCTAGGTAGCAGCTCTGAACCAATACTGCTGCCTGCTAACTAGTTAACTAACACAAGTTAACTTGTGTTCCTTTATAGTCTTTCTGCATTTATCTTTTGTGAACAGAAAGGCTATATTAACAATTAACACTCAAGGAACTGTGTTTTAGTTGTGAACATGAACTGTGATGAGTCACAAAAAACCCACAAGACCGCTGATGAGAAACCAGCTTGCTCTTCCTACAATAAAACCTGACTGTGCACATGAAAAGACCATGGCCTCTAACTCATTTTGGTTTGAAAAACCAGAAGTGGGCAACTACATTTTCCAGCAGATACTGCTCTGGTGCAGGAGAAATATTTGTCGATCAGACTCTAGCTGGCAGACAGGCAGTTGTTGGGTGTGCACCACACAAAGAATACTTTCATTTTTTGGCATGGTAGAGCATTGCTGAAATACCAAAGACCATGGCTAATTAAGAGGAGTGATGGAACAAGAATGATTTGATGATAAGATTTAATTGGTATGAACATTTTCATAGACTAGTTATTGTATCTGTCTGGGAGGGCCAGACATTCAGCTGTGTTAAGCATTGCTCAACTGTAGCTGAGGGGGTAAAGGGCACAAGGATGCCCTTTACTCGCCCTCGGTCCTGGGACTGCTCAGCAGTCGCGTCTCAGGGTGCAATTTAGAGTAAATTGTACCAGTCTCCTGTGGCCCCAGTCCACTATTCACAGTAGCTGAAAATCACCGGGATCAGTCATAACCCCTTGCCCCCGCCATGCCTTCACACTGACTGTTGGAGAATTGAGTTACATGGGAGCTACTACAGCAAACCTGCACAGCCTAGAAACCATGCCAGAGCAGGACCGCTCAAGCTGCTTCACACCAACAGATGGAGCACAGACCAGGGTCCAACCATTAACTGTGTAAATGCTGTTGCTTTCAGTTGATCATTTCAATTCTTTCATAATAAAGCTGATTATCTTAACTTTCTCAATGGGAAACAGTGCTTGGATAAGTCACTTGGAACTTAATAGAATGATACTTGTTCTGCAGTTTGGCTGACATCAATGAAACAGGTTCCCTCCCAGTATTCTCTATCTGTACCTCCATGGAAGCTTTCCACAAGTCTCCCACTTGGGGCTCCAGACTGCACTAAACTGGTAGTGCTGCAGTCTCCAAGGATACAAAGTCTATTTAAGGGGACCCACAAGGCCAAAAAAATCACTGATCAAAGCCATGGAGCAATGACCAGAGTCATATTAGGACCAGTGAACTGCTATTGCCAAGGGGAAGGGCTTGCATTTCAGAGCATTCTCCTTCCTTGGACATGGATGGATGATCGCAGCATTCTGTTACAGGCCACTTCCAACTGCCTTGACATGTGGCCAACATCAAACAGGCAAGAGAGCCAAGATCTTTCCTAGAAGAGCCTGAAAGATTTCTGCCATAAGGGTACATATTATTTGTGTTCAGCACATATTTAGGTCACCAAGTCAGGCAACATGACACACAGAAGAGTGTCACAAGCTTCAGGATCCTTCAGGTAGACATAACCACCACACTCAAAAGTCATTCTAAATTTCATCAGTCATCTCTGCAACAGCTCTAACTTTTGCTACAGAAAGAATGAGAAAACTGAAAGTAATTCCCTAACTGTCTCTTTCACCCTTCTCAGTGTTTAGCAAAAGCTGTCATGGTTCCAAATGTGGCTTTTTATTTTCCACTACACAAGCTTAGCTATATACAGTAAACCTTAAAACATTGTTTCATAACTCTCTCTCATTTGGCTATGGATTCAATGCAAAATGGTCTACACAATTAAAAAACTTGCAGCAGTTAGGTTATAACAGCAGCCATTTGATCTCTTGACACCAAGTGATACTGCATATACCAAAAACTATACGTATGAGTTAACTATTGTCTCTGGCTTTTACTCCTATATGCTAACATTTGGACAGAGACACCCTGAAGAGTCAAGAGTACCCATTTGCTGAAAAATGCGTGCCTATCTGTATTATCACATTCTTTTTCTATGTTCTACTCCTGCACTAGCAGAGAAAGAG
>NW_010562397.1:31342-62236 GCF_000687285.1 Phaethon lepturus | reverse complement strand
ACAACCTGCAATTCTCTTTCCCTTCCTACCTCGGAGGAAAGCAAGCCAGCACATGCTAGTTTTTGCTGTAATGTCAAAAAAAACACCCAACATTTTCTTCGAATGCCATTGTCCTCCTTTGAGCTGCCAGAGACCTTGGGAGATCCAAAAGCTGCCCAGTCAGCATCACCTTTTCTTGTGGCTTTGTGGCATCTTGCAGAATGAACCTGCTTCATTACTTACTAAAGAGAAAGAGCCCCGAGCAAGCAGCTCCTCCTCCTTAAACCAGGGCAGACAAGAAATGGTCCCTCTGTTCAAGGAAACATCTCTCCTCCTTTCCCTCTCTTTTAATTACTATAATTGTCAAGGGTTTTTTGAAAGATTTTAGCACAACATAATCTCTACCCTATTCCCTTCACATCTGAAATTACTCTGAAATTGCCAGCTAGGGAGCCCCTCTATCCAGACTTGAAAATCCGAGCTTCCTATTAGCCCACAGAAACGGAGGATCTCAGAGCATCAGAGTAGTAGTAGTATACTTATTTCAAGTGCATCGGGCTCCAATAGTTGAGAGAATACATTGGGTTAAACAGAGTATAATCTGCTGTCTTTCAAAGTGTTTTCTAGCATTAAAATAGTAATTCATGTGATCAATTTTTTTTGTTGAAGACAATGCAGTTCAGCCATAACATACTTGTCTTCAAGAGTGTTACATGCTTGCCACGCTGTTCTCTTGGAATACCCTTTGGTGACAGCGGCAGTCTCTTTTGACCCCCCCCCAGCATAGTGAGTGAGGGTGTTGGCTCATCAACCAGTCATCTCCTCAGAATAAATATGCATGGAATCAAGAAATAAAGAATTGCAGCTGCTCACCAGCAAATTCTTCTTATAAAAGTGATGAAAATTACAGTAGCAGCAGTTTGAGTTGACTTGCTGATAATACAGTCCTACCAGGCACATAAAGGGACACATTTAACAGGTACTGCTTTTCCAGCCAGTCAGCTCAGCTGTTACAGATGTGCTTTTGAATGAGTCTTTTCCCCATTCACGTAAGTCTGATTTTAAGGAAGACTTGGATCCCCAAATGCCCTACTTGCAGACTAGTCAGTCATTATGCTGAGAAAACACCAGCAAGAGGGAGAGAGCCTGTCTGAGCAGTTTTTTGGAGAATTGGTCTAGACTTGCTCTCATTAATTTGCTTCAGAGATGGCTGGGGAAAAGGACAAGAGAATATATTCTGCCTGCCATGAGCCCTGGTGAGACAGCCTTGCGCTAGCACTGTGTTAGTCTGCGCTGCAGACAGTGCAGTGCAGCAGCTAGAAGCAAGCACTCGGGTAAGAGGACATTCAGTCAGCTAAAGCAGACACTGCAAACAAGTGTCCTCTGACAGCAGAATTCAGTCAAGCCCTCTCAAAAATAGTTTCCGATATCTATACATCAAGAATAGCTGAAGGAAGGTTCTTACAATCTTTTTAAAATAGAACCATTTCCTCATGTGATAACTCAAAAAGGTTTGTTTATATGTCAGAAGAACAGTTGTCACCAATACACAATTATTTAACAGGTGAACTTTGCTAGCAGAGGCATTCAGTTCTACAGCCATTTACTCAGAATAGCAGATAGCCAGAAGGAAACACCTCAAGTGACATCAGTAGGGTAATTCTTACCATACACAGTTACAAGGAGACAAAAATCATATCTGCACACAGGTCCTCCCCATAAAGTGTAGTTTGAAAAAAGTACTTTATTTGCTATTTCTGACTATAGACAAACAAAAAATCAACTTATAAATCTGTTGGCAGATAGCAACTATTTGACAGCATACACAGTGCAATCCGGTCAGGTAACGTCATCTAATATCGGAGAAAAACTTTGAGGGTTCTCACCTCTTCCACATGAAGGCTGTTGCTGACTGAACTCAGCTGGCAAAACCAACTGCTAGGCTGGTTTCTGAAGATCAGTTCTTTGGGTGCTCTGTAATTCGGTGGAGTATAATGACATATGTGGGACTCCTCAGCTGGCCACCAACGATGCTTTAAAATCAGAAGAATTTCATCAGAAAGATGAAATTCCACATACACAGCTAAACACAGAACTGTTATTACAGTGTTTCTAAGGTGTCACCTCAGAACACTACCCACTGCAACACCACTCTGCCACTACTGCTAAGCCCATTCTGACATTAGCCTTCTAAGGAAATAAATTCTGTGGCTACACAAAGTCCCAAACTAATTTTAAATCTTAATTATGGGTTGCCCTAAGGTTGATGGTCTCATTCAGATGTTTAGAATTTTTTACTATGGTTATTTCATGCCACGTATATATCTACTATAATACTCAAACAGGAAGTGCAAATTGTTCGTACCTGTTTTGCCTTGGTGTCTTTTGGTCCCATATAGTTTATTGGCTCATTTAGCAAGCCTACATTGGAGCTAATTAATCCTGCATAAAGTGGTTGGGGATTATTGCACCACCGGTGAACATGAGCAGTGTTTACTTGGGAGAGATACAAAGTCTCTGTTGACAATTCTTGTGCATAGTTCTGGCACATCAATATTAAATATTCCATAAATATTTGGGCTGAAAGACAAAAGCAGACAAGGAATAAAATTTTACATTGAGTACTCTACTCAATGATAATAGTTAAATATGTTTACACCAAGCAAACAAAGAAAAGTATTGGTTAAGATGACAGTAGGCCCTAGATTGCTATTATGCACTGCTCTGAAACCACAACAGGTTTCAGTGCAGTAATTCTGGTATGACCTGGGTCTAAGTCTCAGCAAACGCCAAAAATTAGATTCTGTTCTCGTTCACGCTAATTTTGTTCCAGTTATTCCTGAGTCATACTAGAGAAATGAAAGTCAGTTTGTACAAATATCTGCAGTGAAAGTGTTAATGTCTTGGTTCTTCTAAATTAAGAATATGACTCATTCACATCTACTATTTGATCCTGAAGGTACAAAACTGATCCAAATTCCTGGACCAGATTGCTTATTTTTGAGATTTTAAAACATTGTTCAGTGTTTTATTCTTGATTTACTTCTATGGGTTTTGTTTGGGTTTTTTTTGATCTGGACATGGTGCCAGTTCTCCCAGTTGATGATGACTTGCTAACAGCTAATTTCAATGGTTTTGACTATTCTTATCAGCTGCTTTGGACACTGATTAGCTGAGGTCACTACTGCCTCATCAAACACTTTTTTCCTGATCCTGCTTGCCAGCAATTTTTGATTTATTTTAGTAATCTTTCCCAGAATCCCTCAATCATCTCTCTGTGACTCTTCCCAGATCTCCTTTTCTTAGTCTCCTACTCCTTTTTCTTTGTACTGCCCCATAATGACATCTCTAATCATTCTATTGACACATTAATAATATGCAGTTACCACTGTCTTTGCCATCCTTTCCTCCATAGCCTATCATTTTGATCCTACCCTCCTTTTCAATAGAAACCAATTAGAAGCAATTATGTACTCTAAGTTACAAAAGGAAATAGTTCTCCATCACAAAACATTCACCCAGCTAGTTCAATCATTTCAAGGAAATAGTGAACTGTACTTTTATTAGTGATGAACAGAATAGAACTGATACTGAAATATTAGTTATTGTTATAAGTTAGTGTTTTAAAAAAGCAGCGCTCTCCAAGACCAAACACTATTTTCTGATAAGAAAGGAAAAGTCTTATGTATGCTGTAACTTAGTCATAGAAAAGAAATCAGCTTCAGAGACCAACGCATCAATTTCTCATCTCAGAATATCCAGCTGATAGAGACAATAAAAATTTCACACTGTTGGAAATCTAACAGCACACCTTCGTACCAAAATATCAAACTAATTGTTAGCCTTATTGCTGTGCCTGGAGGATTGTCATATAAACTGGGCCCTATATCACCCAGTATGCAAATACACAGTGGGAAGCTGGTCTTTCACCCAAAAAACCTTATCTAGCTCTCAAAGCAGTAATTTCTTCCATTGTCTTTGATGAAAGAGGGGATCAGCTTTCTAAAAAGCTTCCAGTCTAGTTTTATTCTACAGACCAATTCTACTTACAAATACATTTCTTTTATTAACAGATCTTATTGGACTCCGCAAAGATCACAACATTCCTTTTAGTGACTTTCTGACAGGTAGCTACAGCAGTGTGTGTCAGTTCAGGGTTGCTTATCAGGCACTTTTGTTTGTAAGTTAGCCATGCTCATAATTATTCATATTTACATATGCAATACACAAATTCTTTTAGGGCCTCAGGAACAGGAGGACATCCTGATCACTTGAACAAACCTGCTATTGCAGGCAACTCGGCCATATGATCACTTTTATGAATTCGCTGAGCCTCACTGCTCAGAAAGTCAAAAGCCACCTCATTTTCAGAGTAATTGATTTCTTGGGCCAATAAAGCCCCAATCATTCTTATCCAGGTATTATCCTTTAGCTAAAATCGGTTATTCTTTCTGCTGTGACCCTGAGTGCTTACCCCATAACACAAGCAGAAATGCAATAACATTATGTAATACTTTCATTTCTTTTTGAATGGGTTTAGAAAAAGACAGGTTCTCTTTGTCTCCTCTCTCATCCAATGACTATCGTACTCACCCCAACTGAACCTGCTCCAGTTCAATTTCTTGAACATCTTGTACATTTCTCGACTGTCAGGCTGCACATGGCACAACAGTATTAACACTTCTCTATCTCTTCTAGGAAGACCTCATACAGTGCTCCATAGGACTGGATATTTCTTTTAACTATAGTCTTTCAGGTCATTCAGCTCTTTCTATTCATCATCCTAACACTCTCTCCAGACTATGTCTCTTAAATAGCACATTTTAACTTCTTCCCAGTGCTAATATTGAACATATACAAATGTGTGCATATGCATCAGTCCAGTAAGACTGAATTTCATGAACTTTCCTGTTACTTGCCATATAACTCACTGTCTCTGTTCATCAGCTCTTCACCCACTTCCCAATTTTTGAACCAGGGCCCGTATTTTTTAGTTTTACTTTTATGTTCTCATGTTACCCAGGAATTATGGCATCAGTTGCTTGTAAATCAATGTTTATTTGCACTACCATGTTTTTCCCGTCTAGGAAATCAGACACATTAACAAAATTGTTGGGAAGTCCAGGTTAACTGTTACTCTATCTTCCATTTGTTCTAGAGTCCTAAATGAAGTAAGAATGAAGTATTGTCACTGGGTGAAATTATCTTCTTAAGAAACTTGTAAGAACATTAGACACTGATCGGCATTTTTTTAGATACGGACTACAAGACAAAACCTTTTACTGGCATTCATCTTCTGGAATTCTACAGTTCCACTTGAGGCACTAACCTTTTTTTATTGTGCATGTTTTGTCACTGCTGACTAAGCCCTTCAATCCTAAATGCTCAACATTTCTACATCATCCATATTTTTCAGGCTGCTAAACCTTATGTATTCCAACTTCTATACATCTTGCACATATATATCTGATAGGATAAAAATAAGCATTCACATTCTCGTGATCTTAATCCTGGGAGTATTTTTAGCTTTTTCGTTTCTTTGTTCATTTAGAGTTTAGCTGGAACCTGGATGAAGCAACGCAGGGAGTTTAGAACTGTATTAGGTTAATTATTATTATAGAACAACCTGGATGTAATATAGGCATTACCTGTATTACCTTCATGGGGAAAGAAAGGGGCCTAGAAGAGGCTGACCTTTCTTTGGGTTCACAGTTAGTTGTCCATTTTTTTGCCTTTCCCCCTGTAAGTTCTGGACATGCACAGATATCTCCAGAGAGGTCTGTGGCAAGAGAAAACATTCCCATAATGGTAGCCACCCACTTTCACCAAATACAAGCTTTTCCTTGCATGCAGTTACTAGATGCATGATAGGACCCTGAGGTCCAGCTCACAGGCTAGAAAATTCAGTCCTACATTGTTGACTCCCTTCTGCTCCATAGTAAATCACTGGGACTGCAGTGATGACTTTTGTGGACAGCAGAGAATGAAGTGGAAAAAGCCTGGCCAATAATCTCATTAATCTTCCAGCAGATGTTTCTGCTTTTTGACCTGATACTCATCTTCCTGCCTGTCTGCTAAAGAAGAGTTTTATTATGAAGCAATCTCATTCTACAGTTGTACATGAACACAAAGGAGGGCAAAAGAGATTAATGCCTTTATATCAACTTCGAGCCCTCAGAGTCAGGGCAATCTGTTGCATTCTCCCCTTCAGGATCCTTCACTGGCCTCATATTGGGAAGTCCTGACATAACAGCATCTCCAGAAGGATCTGGGCTTCATCTGTGGACACTACTTGCGAGAACTGGGAATTTGCCTCATACTGGGAAGTCCTGACATAACAGCATCTCCAGAAGGATCTGGGCTTCATCTGTGGACACTACTTGCGAGAACTAGGAATTTAACAGGTCCAAGTTTCCATTGCAAAGTCAAACTCCATCTCGGAACACCAGCATTAGAAGTAGTAGGCAAGACCTCAGAAGGCCAAAACAAGGTTATTCTGCAAGATTTAGACCGACTTCAAGTCAATTAAATTAATCTACTGTACAGCCTTGAATATTTTCAGCTACATTTAGTGTATCATAGTAAAATAATTGGAAAAGGAACCATTACTATACTTCCCAAGCAAAGATTTTCCTAGCCAAAGTGCCCAAATGTAGTCAATTAGTGTGAAGTAATTAGTGTTATTAACATTTATATTTATGCCAGAAGAGGTTAGACCCGTGGTACTTAGAAAAACACATAAAAGGTCTTATGAAAAACTAATTTGTGGAAGCAATGAGGGAAGAAGGAGCTTAATTTTTAATCCTATAATGAGGGACTCGCTAATGAAAAAGGAATTCCTTTAAAAGGCTTTCCCAGGAAATACCTTGCTTCATAAGAATAACTTTTATAATGTCCTCATCTTTTGGATTTTGAAAGCTCTTTGGAACTGTGTTTATCTAGTGTGTGAGTAGCTAAATAAAAAAACCCACAGTTGAAAAAAGAGGAAAAAAGGTACAAAATAGCTAGCTTGATAGTTTCATGGAGGAAGTCCCTTTGAGAAAGATATCGGGGGGTGTGTGTGTGTGTGACACGACACACAAGGAGAGACATCCCAGTTACAGGCCCCAAAACA
Organism: Phaethon lepturus; assembly: GCF_000687285.1. NCBI lineage: Eukaryota > Metazoa > Chordata > Aves > Phaethontiformes > Phaethontidae > Phaethon > Phaethon lepturus. The sequence continues at coordinate 55,143 of NW_010562397.1, read as the reverse complement.
ATGCTCTCAAAATTCAACCTCAGCTCTTAACTGAACAATAAGGTTTATAAACAATAAGGTTTATGGAACAAATGTTTTCTCTTAGTTTCTGCTTCTGTTCAGTTTTTTTGTTTAAAAGCTGCCTAGCCTACCAGCATCCAGTTCCATGCCTGGAACCTACAAATTCTTCCACAGTTCACGTAAGAAAAGCTATTCTAAGTGACAGATACTTTCCCATATCCTGATGCTTCTCCAAGATAGTTACAGCTTCTTGGTGTTCTAATACCCACAGCCCAAGGAACAGAAGACCCAGCTGAAGCCAGGCTATGACTGTGTGGCCCAGCATGTGATATCACACACAGCCAGCCAAGCTCAAGTTCCCAAAGCTTTACAGTACCAATAGCCTGGAAAATTTTCCCTGTTTCTCAAGAGGGCTAAATAATAAGTTATGGAGACATCACTTGACAAAACTGCTTTGGACACACGTGCACAAAAACAATGTGCTCTGAAGACTCAAGCCTACTCCTGCACATCCCTACATGTCTTCCACCCCAAGCTCCTGACTCTGCCAGCCCTCAGTTTGGTCCCTGCTCTCTGCCTTGCAAGTCACCCCTCTGAGAACTTAGGACCTCTCCAGTAATGATGGGGAGCCCTGAACTGGGAAATGCTCAGGCTCTGGCAGAACTCCACCCCATAACAGCATTATATTGCTTCACTTTGGACCCAGCTCTAGTGGGCGGGAAATCTCAGCAGCCCATTATTCTCCTGAGAGCTTAAAGCTGGGACCCTGCACTGGCAAGAGCACTTAAAGCTGGTGGGGATGTGCCCTCCCTCCTCTTATGAAGCACACAGATCTCCAGGGTATGGCGCAGAGCTCCTGGAAAGACCGAGAGAGAGTTTGTGAGCAGAAGGTAATGGGGGACCAGCACTCCGATGACAGCAAGTGCTCTGTCTATCCCTCCCATCTCAGCTTGTTAGTGCACAATTACTAGGAGACCCCATCCGGGAAGCCCAAGGGAGCAAGACACAAATGGGACTGAGCCACTGGGAAAAGGGGAGAGCATGGCAGCTCCAGCCCAGCCTGCTCCCCGGGTGTGCCTTCTCACTCGTATATGCAGTTAGTTCATATGCCTGTTTCTTACCCTAGCCTGAAACACATCAGCAATTAGTACAGAACTGGAGATCAGCTCCATACAGAGCACTAAGTGGAGAATTCCCATTTGGCTGTGAGGAAACATTTGCTGAACAGAGACTGTTCATGCAGAATGTCGCTACTGCGGAGTGAAGGAACATACATTGATTGAGATAAATGGCCTTGATAGATTATGTTTCTCCCCCTTCAGCAGTCAGGGATGGAATCTAGGGTAATACATATGTTTCTTGATCTTACATACGCTGAGTTGCCTGACCTCACCATTTTCAGTTTCTCATGCTGGTTATCTGCATTACTACTTCGTAAGGAAGTCAGTGAGGTTACCCTCCTGCACTCTGCTCAGTGTCTCCATCGCCAGCTAGTCAATTCGACACTTCTCAAGCAGTATACAAGTGCTCACAGCCTCGAAAAGCAACCTAGACAGAGTATCTCTTCTATAATTCTGGTTTACATCAAAAGTCACCTTGCTACTGTTTCAGCTCCAAGCAGAAATGAGTTAAAAAGAAGGAATATGACCTTCAGTGCAATGTTTCTATAGCCAGACCCAACTTCCAATTCCTTATCAGACATTTAGCTGTGGCATGAACCATGACACACCCACCTCCAGTTTGCATTACCCTTTTGGAGGCTACTCCTGTAGCCAGTACTTCCTTCAGAACCCCCATTTAATCCTGAGAAATAACCTATCTATCTGAAAAGGCAGGGGCAATAAGTTTAAGTTCAAGAGAAAGAAGGGAATCTATCAATTTCATTAACAACTTACCTGCAGGAAAAAAAACTTTCCCTGGTATGTTTCCTCAGTATAGACAAGGCCACAAGTTCAAACATTTCTTGTCCGTTTCTTCCCACAAATACATTTTAAAGAAAATATAAGCATATCCTAAGGGGTATGTGAGGTTTGTTTTTTTTTTTAATTTTACAGCCAGCATCTGAAGGAAATGGCCCTTAAGGTCTCACTGAAGTCACTTACCTGATCACAGGTGGATTTAAGTTCTCTCAATCACAGAATTGTCTGTCCCCCCACCCTGAATCACACACATAATGTTTATGCAAATTTAAGTGAGTGCACTGCAAAAATCAGCACTGTGTATGAAAGCATGGAAAAAATTGTGTACTGTATCTATATCAACAGTTAAAAATAAAATTACTTTCTAAGCTTGGTATCTGGTGAAAGGGTTTAGTCATTCTGGTTCCCTGAAGAGAAGGCAGAATAGTGATGAGGTGGCACACTGGGCTTCCACTTGTTTGTCGGTAAGCCAATTGCTTCTGAAAGGATTGTAGGATGCATTCAGAGAGGGATTTAGTAGAGGCTTCGGGGAAGGAGCTAGAGGTGGTTAGGCAGGGCTAAGTTTCAGGGCCCTAATGACATTCTATTTACTGTGAAGTAGGTTGAAGAAGAAATAAGATTGGATCATATGTTTTTGTTTTCTTGGATTAAATTTACTTGTCTGACCTTAATCTGATTGGTCAGCTCTGAGATTCAATTTCCCTAAGCCTTTGCATACACAACTTGACTTTTTTTAATATTAAAATTTTCTTCATAATGAAAGAGCAATTTGAACTGATGAAAGCCCACTAATACGCAGCCCTAGCTCTACCCCTTGGCTTGTATTTTTCTACTTGCATGTTTATTTTATTAGGCTAGACAAGCACTTTCTCTTTTCTGCATGCTTGGGTAATGCAATCCCCAGTGGTGTTACACTGTCAGGAAGTATCACCCCCAAGTATCCAATGGAGTGTGGCTGTTGAGGCAGGACTTCGAAGAGGGACTGTAGCTACAGCACAATCAGGAGCCTAAGCCACTAGTGATCACTATCAGCTAAAATGGAATAGCTAGAGGAGAGGATACATAAGGCTGTTCCTGTATTAGCATTATACAGGGAGCTGTATCAATAGCGAAAGCCTGAAATAAAATGGAAAGGCAAATCCTAAAGGGACAGGGGAGAGCTACAAAGGTTTCTGGGAGTGAGTAGACTATAAAATGCTAGCTGACCTCAGACTCAAGGGAACTAAAAGAGACTGCCACGAAGGGAGTGTCTTGGAATTAGCCATTAGGATATGACAACTCTAATCTGAAGCAAAAGACTGGGAAAAAAAAAAAAAGGAAGCACCTCAGTGTAGAAAAGTCTGTATATAGTCCTTGCACTTTATGCTGCGGCTACTGTCGAGATGCAGTTCAGCAACATACTTCAGAGGACTCCTTGAACTGTTTAAGGTGTTTCAATTTAAGTTGCTCCACCTGAAATTTTAGGTTGTCAATATCATACATGCAAATACATAGGTCTTGGGTGAAGGAAAATGGTAACTAAGAAACACAAGCCTGAAATTCCACCTTGGACTAAGAATAAACATCTGTTACAGACAGATGGATCACAGCTCAGATGTTCAAAAGACCAAAAAAGATGTTTGAGGAAAAATTACATTAGTGGGGAAGTGTGAAGCAGTAAATTGGTAGGATTTCTCTCATTGAGATGAGCATTATCTATAACAATTGTGACATAGAGAAGCATAATAAAATAGTCCATGACCATTAAGCAGCAAGTATTACATATACTCGTCAAGACAAAAGATACACTGGTAGTAGGGGTGGCAGCACCAGTAGAGGTTTGCTTCAGAAGATCTCTTTATTTTTCTAATAGTTAGCAGGGAGATTTCTTTTTCTTTCTGAACACTGCATTAGTTTAGTGGTTGCTTCAGTTTACTTTCAAAGAGGTCAATCTCTCAAGTATTCCCCTAGCCGACTTGATTGGTGGTTATTTTGTTTGCTGTCTGAATTAAAGCATATTTTTACAATTCACAGGGTATTTTTCCCTTGCTTCTCTTATTAGATGCATCAGGTTTTTTGATGCTAAATAATATACAGCTGACTTTTTTTAGAATTTCAGTGAAGACGACCATCTAAGGTTAAGCCTGCCTCCCAGTTTCCAGAAGTTAATGCCTCCTGTACTGCAGTAGCAGCAGAGAGAAAAATCCATTTTTTTTTCTCTTCCACTTTGCAGTGACAGCAGCAAGGATAGTACCTTTTTCAGCATTGGTAATTCTGTAGCATTTTTAGCCCAACAGCCCTGGTTCTACAAACTGTTTCTTTTAGAGCACTTGAAAACATTATCCTATGGGCTTGCTACAAAGCAAAACAATGTATCTGGGCCTTTCCCCTAGGACTGAACAAGGAGTTGGATTTCCATGGAGATTTGCTTCAAGGCAAGTCTGTATGAGCATGTCAAACCTTGTTAATTATCACAGCCATGTCATACCCACTACAGCTTTTACTGTTCCCATTCCCGCCCCCCCGACAGTTTTTAAAAATGCAAGTAAGTCCTGGCCATGACTTTTAGAAAAAAAGGAAACAAGAGGGTACTAAAAAAGTATCTCAGCCTTCCCAATGTGATTTCATTCCCTATGCTTCATCAACACTATCTCCAAAAGTTAAAAAAACAACCACCAAGTGAAGAGTGCTACCCAGAGGTAAACAGCTGCCAGTCAGCATGGCTGCCAGGAGAAAGCTCATTTGCTGCTGGCCTTTATGTTTTCCCCTTCTCACTAATTTCTAACAAGGTAAAGAGGATGGTATGCGCATGACCGGGCAGCAGGGAAAGTACATAACCTGGAAACAGAAGGTAAAATTTTGCACTGCTGGCACAAGAGGGGTTCATCAGATGTAAAACAGAATTCTTCCCATTCTCTTTAACCCAACACGATATTTAAAGATGCAATACTAAAGTGATTAACTAGCCTTTGCATCAGACACTACAATAGCTCCTAGCATTCAGTTGTATCACAAATGGTCTGAAAGGTTAAAAGCAGTCACTGCAACCCACCCTGCATGTGTACATAAAGCACTTTGCCGATTTACTTCGGTATTAGATAGTGTAAGAAGGAAAATAAGCACTGCAGGCCTTATTCATCAGGATCTGCCCTTTTTGCCTGGCTGAAAACCTGTAAGCATTTCTCCTAAGTAGAACTGTCATCCCAGTATTTTCAGAACAATTAAGTTAGTTCATTCAGAACACGTGGGGACTTTAAAGGTACCTTGACTAAGGCAAAAATTTCAGAAGTTGTGGCTGACTATTTCTGTCTCTTTTTTTTTTTTCTTTCCAAAATATTACAGAATTTCCACTGAAGAGGGCAGCTCTGGAGTGCAACATTTTCTACCACCCAAAGAGTAAATTTTATGGCTAGGTCAGAAAAAAATTGCTATTTCATACATGATAATTTCTACAAATAATTGCATGCAGGGCTGTAACACTCTGCTCACAAGAATCTTGCGAATGAGTATTAACACCATAAAAATGATTATTTATTCCACAGGACAAAGACTGGTCACGTAAGTAGAAGCTGGAAGTGCACGCATGCACTGCCAGTTATTTAAACAGAGATATTGCAAGCATCACCAACACGTCTTACATGTACAGAGTGACATAACCGTATATCCATTAAGTTCAAATATACAAGGGCTTGCTCTGGTTCCTGCATAGGAAGGTACTACACTCTATTCCTAACCTGCACCTTGGTGCTGAGTGAGCTTCACTATCTCAAAGTTTAAGAGTTGCAAAGGTATAAAGATTCCTTTTTACAGTTGAAATTACTATATAACCAAATCTTTTAACCTCTCTCTGCCTTAGTTGCCACACATCTGGCAAATCACACTTCCTACCTTTGATAAAGTAGTTCCATGACTGGAAGTTGAAAGGTACTAAGTCTTCTTATTCATTTGGTGTTCTAGGCAGGAAAGCTTTGGGAAGGCATTTATCACAGAAAACACCGCACACTTATCTGGATCCAGCAAACTTGAAAAGCTAGGAGTCCAGAGGAATCAGAAAATGCATTTTCAATTTGAGAAACATCAGCTTCAGATTAGGTCATGGTATTACAGAGAGACTGAAGGTAGAAAATGGGTCTTTCATCAGCAGTGGTGAATTTCACCGTTCTGCTGAATACTTTAAACAGTAGAATGTAAGAATTCAGTGGGTTTAATGGACTTTGCTTCAGACAAAAGTGTTGTTACAAAAGTTAGTATTGCATCTTCAAAATAAGAGAAAGCACAATCTCATCATCATCACTCTGTGCCTACAGTTCAGTTTAAAACCATAGAAATAGTTTCTTCCTTCTCACAGGCACATTACTGACTGCTAGATTATACTGTCTGCATAATGAATTTAAGTAATCAGCATTACGGTATTCAGGCTATGGCTTAACTGTGATAAACAGTGCCTAAATCCTATTCATCTTGGTATATCACTCATTCTTTGGAGTACACATTACTATTTAGTCATCATTTTGTTTTGAAAGTGTCAGCAAACTTAGATAACTGAACAGTTTTTTTTTCTCTGAGTTATATAGTGGGTCATTAATTAGTTTTAACTTGGTCTGCAAATCTTTTGCCTGCCTATTTCCCGAGAGCAGGCACAGTCATTTCTGATAAGAGATGTTACTGTTACAGCCCCTCCCTCATCTGGAGATACACACCACAATTCACATGTATCTTCCTACCTGGTACTAAGATTTCTCCTCTCAAGTGAGCTAAGCTGCTCAACAGTATGCTAGTTGTACAGTTCAGTAGTATATGTCATAGAAATTTTATGAGGCTAGTTGCTTTTAAACAGGGAAAAAATGCAAAATATCAGCAACAGTTGTACAAATGTCCCCAGCTGTGATCTGCCCAGAGCACCAAGATGCTGCCATCTAAACAGAGGATTCTCTTAACAGTTGATATATTATTTTGACCTCTCTTTTCATGCTCCAAACATATCTCCTGAGCTTTTACTCCTGAATGCCTTTTCATGCTCAAGAACTCCTTCAAGACCTATTCTGCGGAGACCCTCTTCCCCAGCTAGCCCTTTTCTGTTTATGCTGCTCACCAGGAACTAGTTGCCAGTGATGCCATTGACTGCAGCTCCAAACAAACTCAGATAAATTTCTGTGCGTTGAGCTTTTCTAAAAGTCCAGTTTCTGCACTCTTCCTCCTCCGTGTACCATCCCTATGCCCCAGCTGGAATTGTATTATTATTACTATTAATGCTTCACAGGGCTGTATGCATGCACTTATCTCTGCTCCCACTCCGCAGAACAACTTCGAAACTACAAATTAGTAACTGCTTGTTTGCCTGGGATAGCGCAGCATCTGGCATGTTTTCAAGTGGTGAACTTTATGCAAGAAAGTTCAGGCTTTTACAATGTTCCTGAAGCCATGATGATACTTCTTTAAGTAGGAAAAAACCACAGCCAGCACCAAGAAAGTGACTTCGTGCCTTTATCTTATCTACCACTTCTCAAACACTGTTCCATTAATAATGCATTTCCTTGCTTGGTAGTGCTCCTCCAGTTGCATGACCAATTACTGTTCTCACTGAAGTCCATGGCAGCATTCCAGCAGAACATAAGTTAGTGCCTCTGAGGACAGAACTTGTCTCTCCCCATTGTTTATTGTGTTATCTTCTTGCCAAATAGAACTCAATGCCAGGTTACCTTTCGAACTAATGAAAAAACCTAGGGATTCTGGGTATATCTCTAATTCAGCCTGGTTTTAGTGTACTGCACGTATTAGGTACAGAAAGAACGGGTCTCAAAAAGCCTGAAGTGCACTGTCCCTTTTTTCTGGACTAGACACCAGTGCATGGTTATGATGAACAAAATTTACTTCTTAACACTGATCAAGTGTCTGTGAATCAAAAACATTGCTTAAAGCCTTTAGTGTTGCAAAACAAATTTGTGTCTCAACTGGTTGTGCACATCAGTAAGTTTCTACTGTGAAAAACAGCTTCAGAAAGTGTGGCATTTGTCCTACTGCGGAACAACTCAAGCACAGGAAGAAATGTTACAAGGCTGTCCTATTTCTTAAACAGAGGAATCGTCGGCATTCGTTAATACCAAGAAGCTACTTGCACAGCTACGGAAGAGTCTGCACTGCGTTTTCAAACAGCAGATCTCTTCTCTGATGATATTGGGCCAAACTTCTCATGCTCTTCCATTAATGCTGTTTAGAGTGTAATTCTTCATGCTGTTACCTTCTGATATAAAGCAATTACATTTCACAACTGATTTAGGAAGTAATTAATCAGAAAACATTTTAATATATTTGTATTTGTACTTACGTATATTAACTATTCTAGTAAGATCACCTAATTGTGGAAGACAACTAGTATACTCATAACTGCTTAAACCATTCTTGAATTTTGACTAGTAAAACATTTCAATCCATTTCTGCAGCCCTTTTAATCAAAAGTGAGGTTGCTGTTCCTTTGATCTTCCACTTCAGTATTTCTTATTCAGTTATGTTAGTATTAATATCAAATGAACTGGGTCAAGTTATTTTAAGTCTCTGCAATGTGTTTTTGTTTTGATGCAGAAGTAACTTCCGACTCTTTAATACTATAGTGCTTATACCCACTACACAAGATACTGTGAAGAACCTTTAAGAATGAACAATACTACAGAAATCCCAATTTACAATACTGCCACAGTATAAACAGACTTTTAAAAAATATAGTGTACATTTTTGCCTTCATCCTTTTTCATTACAGCATTCCCTTCTAATTAGAGTACTTTCAGCGGGTAGTAGTATGTAGCTATGCATTAATCAGTAAGCTCTCTTGACTAATCCAGTTCATTCTGTCTAGTAAGAGGATTCCAGCAGCAAACACACATACAGTTTTCAAAGCAGCAAGCCAAGAAAGGCAGCTCCAGAGGATATCAAGAAAATAGAAAGTGACAGATTGGTGTCACATAAGAGAAAGTATGGCAGGAAACACCCTCATGCTTTTCTCTGTATGAAGGCTCAAGAATGAGTAGGTATAGCAGAACATTTCTATTCTGCATTACAACGTTGTAAGTACGGCGAGTAAATAGCGTAATACAAGATTACATTATTCCTGATGAGGCAGAATGCTCTCATTCTGTTCACTGCTTAGGGAAGATTTATTTTTTTTATTCTTTAATCACACATATATTTTTGAAATTGCCCAGCCATATAGGAGTTAAGCTCCAATTTTAATTAACATGTCTGGTCTTAAGGTTTAACGATGTGAGCTTTCATTAAGTTACTGAAAAATAAAGGTCAGGCACAAAATTTTCCCCCAGAAAGTCAGCATTGTTGAGAATTCACAAATAACTTGAAAATAGTGAGAACAGACTTTCAAAAGTCTCAACCCTTTTTAGATAGGTGGAAATGATTTCCACTTACAGCAAGAATGGAGCTGGCCTATACATTCCTTCTTGCTGAATTATTTTTGACTTATTTTCAAAAAATGCAAAGGATATTTACAGTTATAACTGAGTGATATTAGTATGCGGTAGAAAAGGAAAAAGGTGTCAGCTTAGTTTTGATGTCTAGTTAGCCAACTGTCCTTGCCTTTTTTTTTTCTATCTTACCATTGGAATTCTTTGTCTCCTCAAAATCAATGATGTTTTCATTAAATCTAGAGATACTGCTCTGATGTTCTGCACACACTCTATTTCCACAAATCGGATGATTTTGGACTCATGATACTTTAACAGAATCTGAGGATTAAATAAAATGAGAAGATTAATGCATGCAGTGCGAGACAACACTTCATTAGTTGCAGTAACACAGCAACATGCTACTTGCAGCATGGAAAAATATTTCCAAGCAGCCGAATTCTACAGAGGGCTCAAATCTCCCCAGATGTGAAGGTGTCTTGCTCAGACCCATCCAAACCCTCTGACAAGCTCTTCATGCAGCTTCAGAACCCCCGAATTCACTAGCACATAAGCCAGCCTCACTCCTCTACCTAGGAAGCTACTGCTACCTCCCGCCATGCCAGAGGCTCACCACTAAAAGCCTTGGCCTGCTGGAACTACAGGACTGCATCCTGACTCGATCTGAAGGATCTTTCAGACAGAGAACAGAAGTTACTTTGAACAGTCTTAAAGTATCTGTCTTGGAAAAAGTCACCCAAGTTATAAAAGACAAACTGGTATCTGTTCACTTATAACAGCCTTTTCAGGAGAGCAACAATGACACACTGTTTTCTAGACAACTACTTTTCAGAATGCTTTTGACAACACCATCTCATGTAAGCTACTTACAAACTTCCATCTATTCTCTTTCTTGCAGCCAGTACAAGCCTCCATTTTGTGTGTAGCATATCCCCAAGGAGATGCAGGATTATTTGCTTATTGCTGATGATCACCTGGGCAAGAGTCCTACAAGCTTTTACTTACCCACAAGTGACACAGGTGCCATTTTGTGCAAATCAAACATTTCCCTCTTCATAAAACAAGTTACTTCAAGCTCGCTATATGCCTCGACAAATACAGGCTCCTAACTGTACTGCAGGCATTCACATGAATAAGACACGGCTATGCAACAACAGTTAAGAACAGATATGATGCATTAAAGTTTTATTTCAATACAACATAAAAAAAGCCTAAAATGTCTGTGAAGGCGTTTCCCTGTTGCCTTGCACTAAGATGCCAGCAGCAGCCAGAAAGTTAAGTATTAATTCCTCAGCTTGATAAACAGATGGGCTTTGGCCTCAGCAACCCCTAAATTCACAGGCACATACTTTTTTTTCCATGTAATACATTTTTACCGTTATCACCATCTTGGGCCTCCACCTTCAGCTTGAATGAGGAAGTATAAGGGAAGATATGCCTTTGCCCCTTGGAACTCCATTCACTTCAGAAAACTCTACATGGGTATGCTCCAGAGGTACAACTGGCTATAAGACTTTTCAAAACTTCGAAGGTATGGAATGCGATATTCATTCCCTTTTCCTCTGAAAACCCTACCCAGGGTTTCTGGGAAACATTGACACGCCTGTAATGCTTATTTGCTCAGCAACATCTTAGCTTCTCTAAGAATGAAAAACATACTACATGCAATTTATTTAGCACTATTAGAAAACTTAAATACGTTATGGCACAACACAAAGTACATGTATTTTTTTTTAATAACATCAAAAACACTCAGAGACGAACTCACTACAGAACCTGCATATATTTTTTGCCTCATATCACTGATGGGAAGGAAGTGGATATTGAAAATGGAAAACATCAGTGTTGCTGACTCAAACTCAAAGAGGAAGGTTATAGATGTATTCCAGAATCAACCTTTTCATCACATAGGCTCAGAACGAGCACAGAAGCAGAGACCGAGTGTTATCAGATACAGGAAAAAACCCACCTTTGTGACAGACTCAACAAGAGATCTGGCCTACAGCATATAGGCTGCAGATTGCAGATATTATGCTTGCTTAATACCATATTACGAATAACTTCTGCTGAATTACTTCTTGGTTAGGAAAAGCATTCTAAAATCCTTGCTGTAGTGCATATCAAGAGTTTAAATATTTTTTCGTTCTCAATATGTGAGAAATGGTTACATACAGATTTCATCATCTTTCAACTTTCTCAAAGTTCTCTACCTGCACATTTTCTCCCCTCAAAAAGTGAGCATTTTACATAGCTGCTTCCCTTTCCTCAAGCCTTGCATTTCTAGTGGAGTCAGGGCAAAATTACTGAGTCCTTGTGAGCATCCAGCTCCACCTATGCCAACAAGTCAAAACAACTATTTCATCTTTGGCTCCTCTTCCTGCGTATCTAATGTGCCATTTGTTTTCTGCCTTCCTCCATCATTATTGCTCAAAATAAGAGCAAAGCAACTTGGCTGGAAACGCCTTTGACTGAGGGCGTATCTTCTGCCAGGTAGCTTCAAGGAAAATGTAAACTACTTCTGTTCGGCAGGATACAGTTTTCAGAAAGGATGTAACAGCTATTGAGCTACTGCTACACTTCAACTTTGCCATTTACCATTTGAGCTGAACAAGAGTTATTGACACTGACTTCAACAAAGGACGCTTGTGTATAATCACAGAAGTCAAGTGCAGTTTGAAAATAACTCCTGCAAATTCTAAGAAGGACATTTTACTGCTTAATGCACAAAGGCCCAGTGAAAATAAATCTAGTAGTCAGTAGAAATACGTTTCTGTGCACACCTTGTTCTGCACAGAGGAAAAAGCACAATACTTACATTTAATGTCCTTTCCAGAAATTAAAACCACAAATTTGAGAATTTGCCTAGATTGACACCATCTACCCTTAGAAGATGTAAAGACCAGCCAGTGGAAATACCAGTGCTCTGTCAGTGCCCAGAGCCAACCTGAGGCCCTATGACAACATTACTGCAGTATTACTGTGCTTTATGTACTACACTTCTTACAGGGACTTACAGCATCAGCTTCCATCCTAGATCGCACCAATCTTCATTAACTGAGAGTACTGCCAGATCATGCAGGTGCCTCCTTGGCTATATCAGAGATCTAACCAAAAGTCTTCCAGTGTGTGTACTAATCCTGACACAGAAGTACTTTAGAAGTGAGGCTATAGGTCTGCTCCAGCCCTGACAGACTCCTTGGTGCCTGTGAAGAGAGCACTATATATGAGAATTACATCCAATACTGCAAAGACTTATCCAATATTTATTGCAAGCATATAACTCAAGTTTCTCTGGTCCTTTCATGTACTTGATATGATGTATGTGGGTGCATCATGTTGAGTCAGGTTCCAACATACATTCTTAATTACGGGGCAAACACATATCATCCGTAAAGATAATAACTGAAATCTTCAATTTTAGCAAGAACATCCAAAAAGCAAGACCAAAATGTCCTTTATAGTCAGTATGGATGAAAGATGTAGGTAGACAAGGAAAAAGGGGTGAGGGGCCATGCATTTCACCATCACATTGCAAGACTCGTCTGCATTATTATAGAGAATTTTAAATCAGAGCTGGTTAAGATAATCTTAGTTTGACACAACATACATTTATTTTAAATTGCCACTATATCTTAACTAGTTATCACAAACAACATTATCTATAATACAAAGCTGTTCCAATAGATCTCTCAGTGTTCCAGTTCTGTAGTTAAGTATTTTTGGTGAAATTACAAACAGTAGAACTTAAATTTATTCTTTTGCATCTAAAATATGAATCAATGTAAAGATTAGGTTCCATATAGTTATATATAACAAATCTCACTGTGCACGAATAATCACTGACACTTTTAACCACTTATCTAGCTTTCAAGATGAAATAAATCAGATATTGGCATTTTAGATACTAGATGTTGACTTCCATGGTGTCAAATAAGAATTCTTACTTCATGTGAACAGGGACCTTTATCTCTAGTACAGAAAGCATCCAAATGCTCTTGTGACATTGTACAGAGGCCAAGAAAATATCATGCAGCAGAAACGTCATCACTTTGTGCTTAGTGATGTTTTCTTCTATTAGTATCTAGTGCTAAATCCTGAGAAGTCAAGCTTGGAAATCTCCTTTTCATTGGAAAAGTTTGTTCGATCTATGCGAGAACTTGGGCTTCCAACTTTAGTCAGCCAGGATTTCCTGCAAGAAAGATGAGAGGGTTAGCACATAAAGAATAAGTTTACTTCTCTCTTGTTTTCACACCCTTTCTCCTTTAAAAGCAAAAAAACCCCAGCCCTTTTTTAAATAAAGGGGTTTATTTAAATAAAAGTCAATATTTCAAGAAGTATTACAGAATATTACATAAAACCACATCCAACTAAAGGCTAAAGCAGGTTTACTTTAATGCTCCCTTTAAAGTACTTACTGATAGCATTCAAATATTAGCTTTGCAGATTCAATACTATTAGCAAGAATCTAAAAGCACTGTAATTGAAAAATAGTATGAAGAAAGAATTCTAACAGCCAGTTTATCTTTTTCCAACAACTAAGAGAAATGGAAACTGAAGTGAAAATGTAAGTTCAAAACCAGCAAAGACACATAGAGCAAACAAAAAGTCAAAATGATGTCACAACGCAATACTAAACTGTAATAATAAATTCTGAATTTTACACAGGCATTCCTAATTCTTAAGTGGTGATTTTGCATGTATTTCCATTACAAACCAATCTTTAATTATGCTGGTGCTCGCCTTCTTCCATAGCACACTAGAAAAATAGTGCAGAAAACAACTTAACATGAGGTAATTGAGGCTGGCTGCTCCTACACCCACACCCACTATATTCCGATCCTGCAGGAATTCCCTAATTCAGTCATGAAACTATTGTGTGATAAAAGGAGGTGCACAAACACTTGAAGTGCAGCAGATGACACTGCTTGCAGAGAAGTTTATTTACAAAAAATACTTTCCGAGCATTTTCTGTTGTACTGAAGTCTCACAAATAGGAAAGAGAAAGTATTTTACTGTACCATATTTAAGGAAAAATATTTCCTCACAGTTACATTTTATAACTTTAACGATACACAAAGCGGTATAGATACATAACTGTGGTTAGTATTAAAAAATACGAATTTAAATCCCAATTTGAAGACCACAAAAGTTATCTTATTAACAGTTAATTAATCCATTGAAAAAAATCACACTGAGCATTATAAAATGCAATGTTCTTGCAGTGAGACTTAATTTTGGTATCTTTATAATGAAAATTGTGCCTAGAGATTGCTTATCTTCAGCCAGTAAATAAAACACCTGAGGTATAGCAGTGTCTCCTGTTAGAGACCCTATGCTGACAAGAGGGTGGTTTATTTTTATTTTTTTAGACAATTTCTGACAACGTAACACTGCAAAACATCTTGTATGTCTTAGGTGGTTACCAGAGACAAGTAATTTTCTCCAAACTGTGCCCGTCCTTCATAAGATTGGTCTCATTACTAGCACAGACAGTTCCAAACATGTATTCAGGACCTACGCAACTAACCTCATTTTTCAAACTCCACAGAGTCTCTTGATTATTAAGAAATATTTATATCCTTACCACTTTCTTAATAAAGTAGGTATGTCCTACTACTCATGTGTTTTGAAATAGAACCCTAGGAATACACTTGGTGGATTATAGACTTGCGGTGCCAAAGAGCTCCATGAGCTCCTTCCTATTTGACCACTGAAGTAAAAGCTCTATATAGAAAGACTTCCTAGAAAACACAAACCAGATAGAGGTATCTCATGTTCAAAAGGTGACAAGCCTTAATTTAGGATACAGCAATTAGAAGTAATAAATATTTGTCAGATGTTTCTGCATCTTCACACCTCTTGTTCTTTGCCTCATGTTGTGAACAACCTCCCTTCTGGTCTGTTTTAGATGAAGCCTTTCCAGTACGGAGTACAACACAGGAATAGGAGTCTGTGAGTGAAACGGGGGAATCCAACTTTCCACTTTCCACCAGAGCCCTAAAGGCAGACCACATCTTTCAAGAAGGAAAAAAGCCTAGTAATAGACCAGTCCATTTTGCTCCACATTATGAAAAATCTGAAGACCCTCCTGTTTATTTAGCAGAGGTCTCTAATATAGTTGGATGTCCTTGAGCAAGAAAAAAAAACACATGTATTTGAAATACTGAGTTACTTTAAAAAAAAACTGTACTATTTTAGAAGACCAGCGTGATATCCACAAGTGAACAGACTTTTTCCCCTTTTTTTCCTCTCATTTTACAAGGTGAGCTTGTCCTAGACAAAACCAAAAGATACATATTCCTTGCCTAGTCTTCACAACTGTACCTAAGACCAAAATTAATCCATGGCTGCTTTCAATTCCCAAGTTCCACTGCAGAAAGAAAGTAACTCTGCAAATGTTGCACAGAGCGTTATTCATTGTCAGCTCCATATACTCTCACATGAATAAGGATAAAGCACAAATTATAAGAATCCAATTAAAACAATCCAGCTCCATGGAAACTCTTTAAAGGATGCACATTTTTTATTCCTTATTTAATGCATGAGGTAGGCAAGTATTACAGAACTGCTCCCTACCTAGGATTTGCATGACTACAGGGGCTCAGTTCTTCACCAAGATGCAAATACTTTGCAATAAGACTTTCTTCATTGATTTTTCCCTTACTTTGCTCAGGTGACAGACCATTCACTGAACACTATGAAGCAGCACATTTTTTACAAGCTAAGAAAGCAGGAAATCGGTATTTGCTAGAAGTAGTACACAGTTATAGTGGTTTTCTCATTTATCTACAGAGCAGAAAATGTCATCTCCAATATCTTTGGTAAGGGCAGTATTTTTAAAATGGTTTTAACTTTCAATTAGTAACCAGATCAATAGACCTGAATTAAGAACAGGTTCTGTATCCTCCCTACTTCACTCAGCTTTCTTGATTTTTTAAATTTTTTTCTTTTTCTTTTTTTTTTTTTCAAATCACCCAATGTGTGCCAGAGATTAGTTACAACTACTAGCATTTGGAGTTTTAGCTTGCCATTTATAGCATCCATTTTAAAATTCACTGCTGCTACCCACTTCTATTCAGGAGTAAGAAAGACAGCCTGCACCTCGCTTCTCACATGGGGTACATCTGAATCAAAATGAGGACATTCCTTTAGTCTGCGACAGGACAGTATAGAGCTTGCTCTTCAATTTTGAAAGATCTATTTCTAAAGCTACACTGCTTCAGTGAGTCCGGAATGAGAGCTAATCTCCAAAGAGCCATTTCCTATCATGTTTTATTTCTCAAGCATTGCATATCCATGCAACCGGTCCTGGCCATGCTCCGATCTCACTGCTCGAAACCAAACTGGCTGTGTGGGGACTAGACCAGCTCAGACACACTTTAATCACAGATTTATGAGTTATACAACCTCCCTGTCTGGGCGAGAAGCCAGGCAGGCCAGCACCCCAGGGTCTCTCCTCAGGCTGTGCAGCACTCGCGGCAACCCCCTCCCACCTTCTGCCACAAGGTTGAAAACACCCAGCTGATTGGTTCATTCAGACAGGTGGCACCTGACAATTGGCTGTTGGCAGCATGGACCACCCACCTCTTTCTGGAAGCTTCTCCACAGCCTCACAGCCAGCAACCACCCCTCACTCCCAGGTGATCCCCTGCAACCAGGCCCCATCAGCCCCAGCTGCCACACCTGCGCAGGGCTCTCACAAAAATACCCCAAAACAAACCTGAACACCACTCCCCAGCGCAGCTGACACTGCAGCCATCGGTACAGAAGCCACTCAGAGCACAGGGATTTTCTCTCAGGTCTGAGTTTTACTTCCTCAGCCCGGTGAGGACAGCTTGCCTGAAACAGCTTCCCAGCCAAACGTAAACACACGCTTTTGCTATCCCCATATTCATGGTGGCTTACTCCTAGGAGTTTAAAACAATTGGATCCATCAATCTTTTATCATTTCATTAACTAAAACGAACCTTGCTAAGTGACTCAGGCTTGCTACCTAGGCAACTGGGCACTTCCCCTTCAACATCTTATTGGAAAAGGACATCAAGAGCCAGGTTTGCACCACCCCAGTTCAGGTTCTCACAGAAACAGCCTGGCTGCCTACAGCATTCCAAGCCGCTGTCTCCTGCAAGCCCAGGCGCACGTGCCTACCTGTTAACTTGTCAGAACGAAGCCTGACCCGGTCAAGCCTGGAGAGTTCTCTGGAGCTGTTAATTAAGGAGCCTTGCCTCTGTAATACAAGATAAAACTAGCACAGCCCTAGGAAAAAAAAAACCCACACTTTGAATACTCCATGCAAAAGAGTAACTTTAAAAAAAAAAACAAACAAATCTTATTCAAGGAAATCAAACTGAAATCTGTGCTATAAAACAGATTTCTAAAATAAATGGCCTGGTTGGCATTATCCTCTGACTGAAGCCTCTTTGTACTTCCATAAGGGAAAAGTAACTCTGATACGGGAAGAAACAGGCCGTTCTGCACCTTTACAGAGCAGGCACAGCAAATAAGAACGTAAATGAACTACTCATTCTTCCTGTGCTAGACTCTGTATCAAACCATCAATATACATAAGAAGCTTCTGCAGTAGGTTCATTTATTGTATGCAAAAAGCCAAACTATTTTATCCTGAGATTGGAGCAATTTACAGTCTATAGTGCTAGAAACAGACCTGAAAATGACCTTAATACTTGGTGAGCCAGGCACAGTTTAGGAATATGTTTGTTCCTCTTCACCTTAACCAGTGCCACTTACAGTGGAACAAGAGAAATGCGTGCTTTTATTTAGAGGGAGAGAAAACAAAGGCACTGGCTTATTTATGCTTTATTTCCCTTTGTTTGGGATAAAATATTGGAGAGAATGTTGCTTTTTGAAGATTGTATTTACATCTGTGACAGCGTATAGACTAGGATTGCAAATGTTTATAAAATACCTCCAAAATGTTGTTGTATTCTGAAACAGTACTGTCAAGTTTTCATAAATGCTGATATATAAATCTTTGCAAAAGAAATGTGGAATTCTTTTTCATTGCTGTCTGGCTTCTGAATTTTTGGGAAGAACTTTAGCCACGGTTTTCAAGCTTTGCTCTACAATCAAAAAGGCTAAGAATATTTTACTCAAAACCTTTGTTCTTATAAACCTGAAATTAACATCTAGGTAAAGCCTCCAGTAGCCTGTATAGTAAAGATATCTCACAGCTTACTGTAGAGCCATTCCATTGTCCCTAACACCTGCTGCAGGAGCCTAATAGTAAAAATGGGAATCTAGAAATAAGATTTATAGGGTTCAGCGTTGTTGTGGAAAAAGTAGCAGGAAGGGCAAAAACTTTGGTAACAAAAGCACATTTGAAAATATTGTTTTGTTTGACATGATCTGAATCATACTGTGGCCTGAAAAAAGCCACATTTATCATTTTAATTTCAGCAAAAGCAATCAAGACCTTAGAAAGGTAGAGAAAACAGATTCTAGGGAGAATTACTTCTCCCATTTTAGTGCAGGATAAGGTCAAGAGGACTCAAGCAACACATGCAGTCAATTTCTCCTACCAGTCTTCACCCTCTGTTCCTAGTAATTTTTTAGCTCTCAAAACTAGCTTGGGGTAAAAATCTGAAGCCACCTGACCCAAAATGCAGCTCTGCTCAAAGGGTCTCTGTGCTGCCATGGAAACTGCTGCACCTCCTCAGGCAAAGGGTATGGGCTTGTTTTTAAATTGTTGTACCTACTGCCTGATACACCACCAAAACCACTGCTGGCAGCAGTTCATACTAGGTCAGGATCAAACGTCTGCACCTAATTGCATGGCCATGCCATTTGCATATATATACACCTGCAAAAGGGAGGGGGAAGTAGTAGAGGGAGAACAAGGCAAAGTGCAAGGAAGGGGAATTTAAGCACATTCATTAGAACAAATAAATAGTTTTTATTGTCCACCAAATCAAAGCCAAGTGACAGGCTGCTTCAGAGGATTAAGAGGGGAAAAAAAAAAAAGAGAAAGCCAGCAGTAGTCTAAGGACACAGGACAAGAAGTGGGTGGGCTAGAAATGAAGGAACCTGCTCGGGCACAGGCACAGTGCCCCAGAATACAGCTGTAGCCTGTAGGCATGGGGAAGACCACACTGCTGCTGCCCATTCCCTAACTGCTCTGGGCATCCCAACAACAGGAATTTCTCAGACCATTAGATATTTAGCAGAAGTTCTGGAACTGTTTTAGGAAGGGGAGAAAGATATTTAATCAAAACTATTGTTTGACTTTGTATTTTTAAACACAGCTGTCAGATGAATGTTGTTAATTTTTCTATATTTCTTCCTTTTCTGCCAAACCCTGCTGTACTCAACGCCAGCATTCTCTACGGAACACACAAAGTGCTCTTCTTCAAGGTACTATTTGAAAGTAATGTCAACAGCAAGGGCATATTAGCAGACTCCAAGATATTGTGTGACACAATGCAGAATAAGCTTCAAATATGTATTTTGGTGTTGCATTTCTATTCATAAACCTGAGAAAAATTACTTGTATGTTAAGGTTCATCACATTGTGTATGTTATTGGCAAGATTTTTTTTTAATGTAAAAGCTATCATTACTAGTTTGCATTAGCACAGAATTTGACCCTATGTTCCTCAAATTTACTTTGTTACTCATATCTGACCCATGTTAAGTCTCTTTACCTCTTAAGGAGGAGGAATTATCCCAGAATGACTGAAACAAAGTCTGAATTTTTTTTCTTGTATGCAATGCAAAGACCTGTTGTGGATTTTCCTATTAATACATTTTGGTAAACTTCACGTAGAATTTAATCTTTTACTTAAACACGGGATCATAAGAAGTGTATTTTTATTAAAAAGTTATCAGAATAACTCTTTTAAACCATGTTAGGCAAGTCACATTTGGCTGCTTTCATAGATCTATTGGAAAAAACTAAGCAATGCTGCAGAAATTTGTTCCAACAAAGAAGAGTAAAGAAGTAAATGAAAAGTAAAACCAAGTTCAGCCATTTCAGTAACTCAAAACAGCTTTTATGTCCACACTGACCTACAAAAAGTACAAGACAAAAGAGAATTTCCTGTTAAGCTTGCGTCTTATCTTCCCAAAGCAGTAAACGTACTGGAAAGCCAGAAGCAGCAAAAAGGCCTATTGTGTCTTTTCTTTGTAATATGTCTGCCTCTACAGGGTACAATTTGGCTCACAAGGCAGACCAGGAATTTTGGCTAGCTCCACTCCATTGCACAGAATGCAACTGAAAGTTATTTCTCATTCCACATCTATTAAATCTAAGGCCACAGGAAGCTTAAATAAGGAGGAACTGTCCCTGTTAGCACACCAATTCAGGCTTCTGGAAAAGGAAAGCTAGCTCTACTGCTTCAAAACTGATTGGCACCCATCACCCACATAAACTATTTGGAACAAATGGCTGTATTATAGTTGAACAAAGAAAAAAGTTCTATTGCCTCTGACCATCAATTTTATACCTAAAAATTAAACCCTTACCTTGGCCATAAGGTAACCCTTATGGAGGACCATAATGAATCATCACACTTTGATCAATTCAGTTTTATTTAAAATCCATTTCATTATATATCCTGGTAAAAATAAAACAGCCACTATAGTAAAGGGAGCCCATTTACAGCCATCCAGTTGGAGGATTCATATCAAACCAACATGTATCCACAGTCCGGGAAAGCATTCCAATAAGATAGAAAACTGCAGATGACAAATGCAATCAAGAATTTGAAAGACAACACTACTCTGTTCTCTGGTAATGAGGTTCAGCAAGGAAGACTGACATAAAAGCCATATGAAGACCAATCCCCACATTATCATGTTTCCTGTATCTTCTGTGTAATTCTCAGAAGACAGATTTACACAGAAAAACACAAATTGATTTATTACATAAGAACTAAGAATAATGCCAGACCAAAAGAGAGTGAATTCCTTTAAGCACCACTGGGATTCTTGCAATTTTCCTCAAAAGTCTCCCTCACTTCACAAGTACTTAGCATAGCTAAAAGACCGAAAAGCAAGACAACTCACTGAGAAGTTGCAAACTGGTCCTTTCCAATTCAAGAAGATGGAGGTCTTAAAAGGGAAGCATCACCATTTTTAAAGCATTATCAAAGAGCACTGAGCAAGTCTGAATGAGAATATTTAATAGTGTTGCGGTGAGTGTGCAGAAATTTACCTTTCCTTAGAACACCACTGTTTGAGTACTTCAGGTAGGCTCACTTCAAAACATGCAAGAGTGACTGTTTCCATCAAAGTACCTTATATAGGCATCCACATGTGAGCACAGGTTAGGTACTTGGTCATCCAGCTGTTCCTTACACTGAAGTGCATGTACAATTGCTTTCATACGCATGAAGCATCTGCCTGCCCATTTTTATAGTAAAAACAAACACCACCCCTCAGATAGTCACAAAAATCTCAGCCAGAACTATTTAAAGCTGAAATACTTCAGATATGTTTGCATTACACATACATTTTCTTCTTACTATTCAGCCAATGGATTAATGTATGTTGGGACTTACAAATTACCTTTATAGATAACTGCAACACATATGGTGTCTAGCCACTATAGAAGTGGATGCTGTTGATAGTAAAATATGTAACAACTGAGAATACTTTTCTTTTTCTCTATAGCTTGCGAAAGTGTTTTAGAATTTTCTTATTAAGCATTCAGCTAGCTCAGCTCCATTTTTTCCACTGACTTTACACCATGAGATTTAATTTGGTAATTTAATTTGCACACTTTCAAAGGAAGCAGTTACACCCATCTTTTTAACCTGCAATCTCAAGGAGCTTTTTTAAAGTAACTGTGATATAAAATAGTAGACACTTTAGTATATTAATTAAAAGATCAGGAAAATGTTTTAATAATGTTTTATTAGAGAGCACAACTGTTCAGAAAAACACCAAGTAGATTATACTAGCTAATAGTCTGCTTAAATTTTACACAATGAGAAGATTTGGGCTTTGTCAAGACCTTCTTTCATAACGCTGTATTTTTTTGCATTATAAATATAGCTACAATAAGGAGGAAGAAAAATATTAACATAAGTATATGTTACAGCCGTTATGTTCTTTATTCGACAAGAGCTATTTGTGGCTTCCAGCACACCAGAATATACTCTTGAGGTGAGCCCAGCATGGTATGTTTACAAGGAAGGTAACACTGTACCCACGGTGTACATGGGTATTAGATTATATATAATATTCTCTGGAAATAAAATCCCCTTTGCAATTGATTAGATTTATTACCAAGAACTAGGCTTTGTTGTTATGTATTATGTATTGTTCTGTAAATAACAGAAATAGATCTTGTATTTAGAAACAGTCGTATACTTCCCAAAGTATATTTACCTCATCTGCCTTGAGGTAAATCTCCAGACACAACAAACAGCCTAAAAACAGCATGTGCCAAGCCTCTGGCATGCCGTCCGGTATGGAAGAACAGCCATACCTTATGGAAGTCACATCCCAGAGTTGTATTTCATTTACAGTAAGAAAATTATTTTGATTCTTTAACATATTACTTCTTTATGATGTTTTTCTTATTTCATATACATTAGAAATAACATTCTTGAAAGACCTACTAAAAAGATTGGGTTTTCTCCACTGGCGGCTTTATAAGTTCCATACATTTATCATTACTGTTTGTGAGCACTTTGGTTTTAAGTCCATAAAATGATACAGGCAATCTTCAGGAGTAGGTATTAAACACATCATCTAAAGAAGCCTTTGAAGATGCCAAACTACTCTGACAGGAGGCATCTCATCATATCAGCTGAGATCTTGAATAAGAGATAACAAAAGTAACTCTCAACCTTAAGCTACCTGATTTCCTACATATATACATTATTCAAATCTGCTTTGTAACATCTCTAATTATTAGGCTTTATACTCTCAGTTAATATCACAAAAAGCTCAATAGAAAAAAAAAGACCTATTCATGTGAGCAGCAACAACGCTGCAAGCACACCTATGGCGAAGTCCATTCCTGTGGTCTATAAACTGTCATTATGAATATACTCACTTAGTAGAAATAAACACACTTAAAGCTCCGAGCTATTTAAGGAAGCTATCAGAGCATGAACACACATTTTGGTTCAATGCTTCTTTATGTAAAAAAATTGTTATTTTAAACAAGGCTTTTAATATTTATTGAAATAAGATCTGACTCTCTGCTATTCAATGGTTCCTCTGCAGTACTACATCACATTTTTATTAAGCCTGATTTTCAGACTATTTCTCTAATTTTTTTTTTCCTGTTTATTTGCAACAGTGATAAAATGAATCAAGAAATAGGAATTTCTTTCCAGAAAAAAAAATCTTTTCCTCTACAAAAATAAACCCGAACTGGAAATCCTAAACTATCACCTTTGAGGCAACTATGGTACATGCTACTTAAAGTTACTACCTACAGAAAGCAAACCAGATTTACTGATTATTTCTATTATTATTATGACGGTAGTGGGCTTGATCTTTCCTCCTAAACTTCCCATTAG